>NC_061108.1:25069893-25094893 GCF_015104395.2 Macrobrachium nipponense | reverse complement strand
CACTGAACCTAAAAATAATTAATCGCTGTAATTTGAATTATTTATTTTTCCATGAGTTTCGTTATAGGAAAATATATAGTAAATGAGAGAGAGAGAGAGAGAGAGAGAGAGAGAGAGAGAGAGAGAGAGAGAGAGAGAGAGAGAGAGTATTTTACATTCCACGGTATTTACAATTTTCATTGGAAATATCAAGAAGGGTTTATGAGAATTGAGTATCACTGACAGAAAACGAACATAATGAAAGCAACGTTCTATATAAACATGCTAGCACTCAACGAAGCGATGAAAGAATACAAACATTTCGCAAATGCAAATTGTTTCGCAAAATTATCAGTATTCCCGAGTGGGGACACACCAATACCTTACCATTCCAAGTGTGAAAGGATTTACTGGCCGCTCGGGCACAGATGACAGAATGGAGAGCCATTTTGTACCTAAAAGCCTCTGGCGGTTGACGAATTAAAATACACTTTGGGTAGTTAGTGAGTTAGTTAACGAGGCCCCAGAGACCACTTGCATTTCACTCCCCCCCCCTCCCCCCCACTCGTTAAATACTACCCTGGAAGCTTTCGAGTGAATTTTTTTTTTTTTATTATAAATTCAAATTCATATATTGTTTTCAGTAATTCCACTCCGTTTGGAGAATGCTTCCGTTGACCTCCAGAAAACTACAGAGATTTTCTGTTACGAACAAAAAACAGACTATTGAGAATTCATTTGAACATAAAAACAAATATTCTCAATGACCAAATACATCATGTTTCCATAATGAGAGCATGGAATACCTAAAAGTATTTCATTTTCTTTCACTCTATAGAGCAAAACTAATTTTTCCTCGCTTGTTTTTCTTTCACTTTATAGTTATACTAATTTCTTTCTAGACAAAAGTCCATATTCACGGAGAAACACGAAAAACTTGATTTGAAGGAGGAAGGCATTATATAATACGAAAACAGGTAAATAATATCAGGTTGTTCAATATTAAAGCAACGCAACAGGAAAATGGAGGTGTTCTCTTCTTTCCAAGGTACAACTAAGAGATATTTCAATTTTAAGGTGACTCACAACACAGAGTCTGTTACTTTGTATAGATTTTGAGTTTCTGCTGCTGCATCTTTTGTGACATCTGACAGAAATATTGCAGAAGAATGATCACCATTCATAAACCTCTCAGCGATACCTCAACACTAAAATTGTCACACGTTAGCGAAACTTTTCTTCATGTATATCTAACACTATTTCAGAATAATGTAAAGAAGGATACTATAATACTTAGGGTATATATATATGTGCATATATGTATATGTATATAATAATATATAATATATATATATATATATATATATATATATATATAGTATATATATATATATATATATATATATATATATATATATATATATATATATATATACAAGGGGGGACCCAAAAGTAACCGGAATTGTGTCATAGAATCTTATTCAGTTATTGTTACATGTTTACAGTCTTATCACCTTCAAAGTATTCTCCATTTGAAGCAATGCACTTATCCAGACGTGTTTGCCACTGTTGAAAGCAATTCTGTAACTCTTGTGAATTTATGGCTTTTAATGACTCCGTCGTTTTCTTCTGAACCTCTTCAACGTCTGCAAAACGTTTTCCTTTGAGGGCTTTCTTCTTTCGGGGGAACAAAAAGAAGTCACAGGGAGCAAGATCAGGTGAATAGGGAGGGTGGGTAAGTGGGGTCATGCCATTCTTGGTCAGAAACTGTCTCACACTCACTGGTGCATTGTCATGATGAAGCCACCACCCTCCACTTTTCCACAGGTCGGGGCGTTTCTGTCTCACGGAATCTCGCAAACACTTCAGCACTTGAGTGTGAGACAGTTTCTGACCAAGAAGGGCATGACCCCACTTACCCACCCTCCCTATTCACCCGATCTTGCTCCCTGTGACTTCTTTTTGTTCCCTCGAATGAAGAAAACCCTCAAAGGAAAACGTTTTGAAGACGTTGAAGAGGTTCAGAAGAAAACGACAGAGTCATTAAAAGCCATAACTTCCCAAGAGTTCCAGAATTGCTTTCAATAGTGGAAAACATGTCTGGATAAGTGCATTGCTTCAATGGAGAATACTTTGAAGGTGATAAGACTGTAAACATGTAAAATAACTGAATAAAATTCTATGACACAATTTCGGTTACTTTTGGGTCCCCCCTCGTACATATATATATATGTATATATATATATATATATATATATATATATATATATATATATATATATATATATATATATATATATATATATATATATATATATATATATATATATATATATGTAAGTGTTACATAATAAAAATATGGAATGTTATTCCATATATATAAAAAACTAAAAATATGATTAATTAAAAACAAGTGACCCAAGAGGTCAACCTGATTGCTTGCAGGAATGTGATCAGACCAGAGACGATAAAGTATGCTAAGATGACGTGCCGTCACCTGTGGTCCTTCATTTGTTTTGAAAACATTAGTCCAAGCTTCCTGCTTGAGACAACTACCGCGACCTATAATTCAAATGCCTTACGTGATTTGTAATCTGTGACATCTGTATGTATGTTCATATGTTCGAGCTACTGTCTGCTTCCTTTATATTTGTAACCGAGATGGTAGTCAGAGTTGAATTAGCCATCATCATTGGCAGAAGCGATCAAGCCATCGTCATTAGAAGACCTGTACATCTTTATCTAAGCTTCATCATGTAGATTTGAATTAGCCATCACCATTGGCAGACCTGTACGATTTCCTCTGATCTTCATTATGTAATCTCAGAGAATAGAACTATTTTTTGTACTCAGTGTTTTCCACTAGAACCTCACATCAGAAAGAGATTGAATGAAGTATAACTATCATCATGAGTTTAACACATCGTCGTCATAACCAAAGAAGATACCGACTTCGTAAGTTATCATCAAACCCCAAGACACTCTAATGAGTATGGAAGTGCATAACCAACCGACTTAGCATACGATTATCGCAAGTCTAACATAACCTCACAGGGCGCCTTATTATAGAAGGCAACAGCCCTTTCATTGCTGGCAGCGACTTCAGAAAACAACAAGAACTGTTCATTGTCTTCCGAAGAATAACGAATAATGTATCATATCAGAAGTCAACGACGACGAAAGCAAGAGATTCTTCAAGCAACCTAGTATCATCGTTTAGTGAGCGACTTCAGAAAACAACAAGAACTCTTCAACGTCTTTCGAACAATAACGAATAATGTATCATATCAGAAGTCAATGATGACAAAAGCAAGAGATTCTTCAAGCAACCTAGTATCATCGTTTAGTGAGCGATTTTTGCAGTGCATAACTTCAAGAAAGAAACCCGACGTGTCTTCTTCCGGCGGCAATGCAAGCTTCGTCTCTCATTAGAATCATTCAAGAAAACATCGTTTATTGAGCGTTTCCAGCACTTCAAGAAACAAACCGAACGCGTCTGCGGCATCAGATCTTCAAGGAATCGAATCATCCAACAAACGAACAACGCGCACGGGGGAAACTCAAGCCAAACCAGGTCATCCGCTAAACAGAGAAGGAAGGCCAAGGCTGTGTGTCGTTATCGGAACACTGTGACTTCCCACAAAATCAAGCTAAGTACAATCTTTTTATTCATTTGGAGTAACTGAGTGATTCCTTTGCAGGTCGAATTTTCGTTATTCCTGTGGCTGAAGTTACGAGACATTCTTAATCTAACTTTTTTACAGAAATTATCTACATCATTGGGATTTCGCTACTGTGAGTTTTTATCTTTGAGTTTCTGTTTCCAGAAGTTCTCCTGAAATATCATAATCATATACTGTGTTAATTTTATCATTTTGGGTGATTATTAATTCTTTACGTAACAAATCATATTAAACAGTGAATATGCGTTTACGCAGTGGACGTCTGTATTTATACAGATGCATGGATAGGGTAGTTAGGCACCGTAGTGATAAGAAAACACAAAACAAGTGGAACACCCGCACAAATCTGGATAAATTAGAGGTAACACTATTTCGGGTCATGACAATAAATGCTCCTTTGCAAGGTCCCGATCGCAGTTTCAGCCTTTAGTTATGCGTAAAAAAAAAATCGAATCTCAATGACTCAACTTAACTTTAAAAAATACTGCTGGATTGCAAGGAATAACATGTCTGAAAAAACTTTCATTAGGTTAACATACTTAACATTCATATAAACAAATTAACAAAACGTGTTTCAAATTTTTAGCAAAGAATGAAAGTACATATAGTTAATAATAACGCAATAGATAACTTGTTTTAATAGTAATCGCTCAATTCTTTATAGTTCAAGTCATTCATACGTTCGTTGCTTTATACGTAGCTAACAGCAACATAATGCTAAAAACACACAATACGTTGCTGATGGTAATAAAGAGAAGAATCCTAATTATTATAAAAAGAAATAAGTAAACAGTAGACCTAAAAATCAGAATCAAACAAATCGTGCTTAAGCAAACTTGGTTACTGTGTCATCTAGTCAAACGGTCAGTGTCAGTCAAATCTGCCGAGTGTTCAAAGCATAGCACATTCCACACAATAAGCGACTCTAGCAGAGCGGGGAAAAGCGATGTTGGATTATTCATGCCAATACCTTTTGATTTGAAAAGGAATTTTCCTATGAATCACACGACCGTATCAAGTAATCAGAGCAGATTCTCGTAATTTCAATACATAAGTTATTATAAGTAGTGGTTGATTAAGCCCTACTGTACGCGCCGTAAAAATTAGAATATCTTGTTTTTATGCCTTTAGTCCATGTAATATCCTGTATTTACGGACTCACCATCTGTTGTTCGAACTTCCCTATTGAGAAGTCCGGATAAGTGAGCGCTTACAGATACCTCTATAGTTATAAAAATCATTGATCTGTATCTAGTGTAATTGTAAGATATCCATCTATGGGTATACAAAATATTATCTTACCTCCTGCCAAATAAGGCGTGTTTATCAAAGGAAAATTCTATAAACCTTCTAACTTATTAAAATCCGTTTTGAACAAAAAGAGACAGTTAATCAAATAATAACTTATATAGAGGAACCAATCACTTGTCTCATAAATCGTGATATTGTTCAAGCGACCCAACATAATTCTCCCACAGCCGCAGTCGCAGTTTGCACGCCAAATCTCGAGACGCATGCACCATCGAATGTCTTAGTGCGTGTAAAAAGACTTTGCTGGGATCTGAAATTTTAATAATTCCCGAGACTCTGAAATATAACGATTTCCGCGAACAAAGCCCTATACATGGTTGACTCGCAGCAACAAGTTAAATCTAGTGATCCACAAAACCTATACATATAAATATCGCATTTTTTATTGTTGCTAATTTTTAATAACGCCCAACCAGTCGTAGACAAATCACTCTTATACTCTATCTAAAGTAATATCCGTAAAGTCATTCAAGCAGAGGTGATTGAGCAGAATTTTTTTTTTTTTTATCTTTTATCTGAATACCAGGATGTTTCTCAACAAGCGAGTGATCTCTGGGGGAAAACGGATGTCATTGAAAACAAAATACGGTCTAAGAACAAACATAAAGCTATATACGTACCTTCGTATAGACTCCCAATGAAATTTCAAAATAGAGATAAATGACGAAGTTGAAAAAATGTTAGTAATAGGAGTCATTAGGAAATCAAATAGCCCAAATAAATTTTTCCCTTAAACTTCATGCCAAAAAAGATCGGACTTGGCGTATCGGCGTAGATTTCTGTTGCTTAAACAAGGAAATGATTCCCGATCGTTTTCCAGTTCCATGTACCGACGATATCTTATCTTTGTTAGGTCAGAAAAAATTTTTCACCAGCTTGGACTTACTTAAAGGCTTTCACCAGATACCATTAGCTATGTGAGTGTACCTCATACACCGTTTTCAGCACACTCAGGGGACATTATCAATTTTTACGTATGCCTCTGGCTTACGTTGCGCCCCAATTACATTATAGTGTTTGGAGACTTTTAGGGGATACCCTACATGCCTATATGGGTGATCTTGTAATCTTTTCTAATACCTTAGAAGTACATTCACATAAACTAGAGCTAGTGCTACAGAGACAAAGACAAATAATCTCAGAGTAAAATATCTAAATGTGAGTTTTACAAACCGAACATGTTTATCTAGGTTTTATGTGTCTAGTCAAGGTCTTAAAGTAGTCCATGGTAAGGTGTCGGCTATTCATAACTTTCCGGTACCTATTAACGTAAAAGGGGGATACAGCACTTTTGCGCTGTAGTGGGTATTACAATCGTATGTAAATATGTAACTCTTCAATCATGACAGCTCCTTTAGCAGATCTTACGAAGAAGGGCATAGATTTATTATGGTTTGAAAAGCATCAATATCTTTTGCGCTGTAGTGGGTATTACAATCATATGTAAATATGTAACTCTTCAATCATGACAGCTCCTTTAGCAGATCTTACGAAGAAGGGCGTAGATTTATTATGGTCTGAAAAGCATCTTAAAATTGGAATAATGCAGCTCACCTAACTTAAAAAATCCCTGATTTAAATAAGGAATTTTTTTATTGCAACAGACGCCTCAGACCAAGGGGTAAGAGGGGTACTGCTTCAGCAATATGATAAACAGTTCTTCCCTCTAGCTTTTTATTCACGTAAACTAAAGCCCTCTGAAAGTAAATATGCAGTAATAGGTAAGGAAGGGCTAGGTATCGTTAACTCACTAGTACATTTTAGGTTCATAATCTACGGCTACCCTGTTAAAGTCCTTACTGACCATAAGTCCCTTAACGAGTTTTGCAAGGCTTTAATCACAGTCCCAAAGGAACTCGGCGGCATATGATCATTCAGGTCTTTGGAGCCAAGTTAAGACATCTACCTGGGAAAGCAATTATCATAGCTGATGCATTATCCCACAATCCCACACCTTACTGCAAAGAACCATCAATTTGGACTAAAAGATATAGAAACATCATTGCCTATTGTTAAAACCGTATCTAAACAAGAAAATTCATTAACCCAAGAGATCGTGAACATTGAATACCTGGGTTGGAGCGCTGAGCTGTTACAAACTGAACAAAACAAGGTCAGCAGCTAAGCAAAACAATAAACACTTCGAACGGATACAAGGGTCAGCAGCTAAGCAAAACAATAAACACTTAGAACGGAAACCCTAAAGCAAAAGTATATCTAAAGTATGTGTATCAGAATTATGTAATCAAATGTAATATTATATGTAGGTCCGTGACGAGGAAAACCTGAAGAACACAGCAGGTGACTAATGACCAGGTAGTAGTAATAATCTCTTTCATACCAATCGTCCTAAACTGGTCATCCAGGGTTCTCTATTATGTCACAGAAAACAAAATCACTATTTTACTGGCCTACAATGCATACAGATATAAAAAGCACATAACTAATTGTAACACGTGTCATGAAAACAAGGGACACACTAAGCCACCTGTCAGTTTAAGGGCCTATCCAGTGCCAAATCAATCAATGAAAGAATACACGTAGAATCATGAACAGAGTTACGAGTCTGACAGAGGAAATAACCATCTCTTAGTGTTAATAGTTCCCTTGACACGTTATATAGAATTAATAGCACTAAAAAACAAACACCGCAATTGAGTGCGCTAGGAATATTTATGAGTGCTAAATTAGTAAACATGGAATTCAACACATGATAATCTCTGACTCGGGTGGTGTAAATCAATAATAATCTCCTTAACTTGTTGTGTGAATTCCTTTCCATTAAGAAAACCAATACTATATTTTATCACCCAGAGTCAATCGGTTTGGTAGAACGGATAAATAAGAAAGTGTCAATGTCTTATGAGTTACATTCGTGATATTGGATCCGAACTGGATTATAGCGGTTCTTGCGGTTTTAAATACCTTTATCATCCATATCTTGTATCTATAGAAATTATACCGCAAGTAGCCTTGTACGGTACGCCGCTAGAACACTTTTCCACATATTCAAGCCAACCATTAATTTATCAAATATATATAAAAAATATAAATAAATAAATAAATAAGAAGTATGGATACAAATGGAGTCGATATAATACACTCCGTAAGAAGTTGGAAGGGTTACAAATTATAATAAAAAAGGAATCTCAATAAAATCAATAAGCAAAACGTAACCATAAGTTAATAGAATATCCAAATATACATGCGTAAAGATTTGAACGCTTTAGTTTAGTAGTCCATTCAGTATTCTAGGGATATTAATGACAAATAAGCTAAAAGTTCAAACACATATCACAACATACTGACATATTGTCTGTCCCGGTGGTTTATATTCGTAGTCAATGAAAAAAAAAAAATAAATAAAAGAGATTTTAAAGTCAGGATGTCTAGAAGTGAAAATATATATCTATGCGAATAATCTTATACAGGGTAAATAGTTCATATAAAATTTGTATGGAAACCCTTTTCATTAGTTTGAATAAGGAATATCTATTTTAACATAAGTAATTACATATATTTTACAATCATGCAGATTTCCAACATGAAACTAATAATTCAAATTCAAATTCAAATTCAAATTCTTTATTTCAGCTGTGGAGCCATATACAAAATATTATGATAAAATTAATAGTTATATACAAATATATTAGGAATAAAACAAAAGGTCTAAACACAGAAAATGTGTTTAGACCACTCTTTAAAATCTAATGATTTTTTAAAACTATCACTGTTAAAAATTGCACAAATTAAGTGGTTTTTTGAACTCTTTGCTCTTTGAAACAAGCTTACAATACATTTTCTCACTAATTCATCAAATGTTGGTATTCCTAAAGAAACAAAGTGTCCACTTACTCTCGAAAACCTTTCTATTCCCATCAGGTACCTAAAAGAGTCATTATAACATACCTTAAGTTTTCGTAGGGTTTCATTTTTACATTTCATTGCCAGAGGCATACAATACAGGGAAGTACAGAAAGATCTGAACAAATGCACTTTTGCCTCATCATTGCACATATGAAAGTTCCTTAGCAACATATTGCCTCGCAAGCATTGCCCTCGATAGAGTGATGCAATATGGTCATCGTCCTTCAGATTGTCATTAATATTCATGCCGAGATATTTACATGACCTAACGACTTCCAACCTGACGTCATTAATATAGAGTGACGGTTCACTAAATGACATAAAATTCCTGGGCTTTATAACAAGAATTTTGGTCTTGTCAGGATTGGCTTCAAGATAATGGTACTTCAAATATTCCATACTTTTATCTATGAGTATTTGCAACGCTTTTAAAGATGGGGCTAAAAGTATTATATCATCTGCATAAAAGATATGATTCACCTTAACCTCTCCCACTGTACAACCACCTTCCCTGCTGAGGACCTTTGTACTTAAGTCATCCACATATACGGCAAACAGAAGTGCTGATAGAACACTACCCTGTCTAATACCACAACTGGGTTTAAAAGGAGAGGAAAGACTATTGCCCCACATTACTCTAAAGTCCTGAGTTTGTACCAGTACTGTAGCAGTGCTATAATGTAAAATGGCACACGTCTTCTCTTTAAAATTTGAAATAATCTTTCATGACACACTCTATCAAAAGCCTTGGACATATCCATTGCGCATACAAAAACTGGAGTGTTTTTTGACCTATAAAACTGGCATGTTTGTTTAAAAAGAAAAAGGGCCATATCAGTGCTGTGTTTAGTTTTATAAGCAAATTGATTATTTGAAGTTGTTAACAAGTCTTTGCATCTTTGTAGGATGATGCATTCTAATAGCTTAGAAATAATAGAGGCAAGGGCTATTGGACGATAGTTATTCTTATCAGAGAGAGACTTATGGTAATCCTTAACTAAATTCAGAATTTTTATTTCAGTAAGATTTTTTTGATACGAAATGATGCCTGAACAAACAAGTGAACAAAAGTGACAGATGCACATACAGAGTTGGATGGGCATATCGTAAGTGATTCCCTGTGATTCCATCCAGGCCCGGGGCACTATTTAACGAAAGGGATTTTAAAGCATCTTGAACGTCTTTAATATATTGTTCAATTTTGGTACTGTTTTTTTCAGACATTCTTCTCGTGTGGGTGGAGTATTAAAAGAAAAAATACCCAATTTATACTAAGGTCGTATTTATTACAGCAAGTAACGTAACTCTTAAGCTGGTGATGAGGTCATCAGTCCTGAAGGTGCCTGGCGCGTTTGCCGAATCATCATTGTTCCTTTTAACCCCAATAATCTGCTAGCACAGGTTTCATCTGTAGTGTGTGTTGTCTCGTGCTTGCAAAAAACAAGCCAACTAGAGAGGAATGCTTAGCACGAACTTCTCATGGGCAAGGCAGGTCGTTAGGTACAAGTGTCTATCCGTGTGTGCAATGCAACGCAATGCAACTTTAGTTAAGGAACTGCAATCATTTTAAAATTAATGAACAAAATAAGCACACAGAATTTCTATAACATCAAAATGAATTAATTTTTCTGAACCTCATAGACATTAGAGTCAATAAATCAGCTTATAACATTGGTAAATGGACATTTAGAAGTATCAGGTCATGGTTATGAAAAATTTACTTGCAAAAATAGCCTATTACAATTCAAGTAAATCACATTCATGGGAAAATGTCACTTTTTTTCTTGAAAAACCCAAGTTTATATAGAAATTAGTTACATAGTGGGTTCTTTTGTTGCATCTCCTGCTTATTAAAGTTTAAAAATTAACCTCAGAGGATGCGCGCAAGAAAATTGAATATGAACTTTTGTTAGGGGCACATAGGTTCAGATTTTATCACAGCTTAATTTCAGTAAGCTAGAGAAATACAGCTCTGTTTCACACTTCTTTGTCTAGTAACTTACTACCAGTAATATCAAATTTTCTATGGGATTCGTATTGATATCTGTTAATGTGGATATTTTTACGGTCATCAGAGACCTGGATAGGTTCACTCATTGTTATAATGCCATGGATAAAAAAGTTTGTACAGCTGACTCTTTTGAATTCCATGAAATATCAGCGAATTCATGTGGGTTAAGTCTGGTTCTTAATGGCTTTCTCCCTCCCATATTTGGATGCTGTCTGAATTTACTTTGCCCTTGTGACAAGTATAATTTCACTTACAGGCTGATTAACGGAACCTGGTTACAAGTACCCTGCAGTACGAGAGTTTCACATCGCAACTTCAAAAACCCATTCGTCGCTACGGACGACTACAATGTGAAGGGAATAAGCACCATCATAAGTGAACAAGTGGACTTCTGGGACCGACACATGTATCCTGTCGTTAATCTCATTTTAATGTGGAATGCTCTGGCGGCTGCCGCAATCACAATCATCGACTACAAAAGGGACATACTTCCGACAATTACGACCAAGAGGATATTCAACTCTACATTGCTGGCGCAGGACTCGTGCTGGGGATGATTTTATTCATTGCGAACGTATTCATATGGCATAGGATGCAGAGGAGAAGTATGGGCGCAAAATAGAACATTGGACCCTGCCCAGGCAATTTCCCCTTGTTTTTAACCATTTGGAATTGGCCATTTCATTTGGCTATAGGTGATTGTCTGGAACTGTGTAATGGACAAAAAGTTGTTCGAAACGCTAGAATGTGCAGTGGGTATCACCTCGGTCATGTATCCTATATATAAAGTATCATGTATCCCATATATAATAACAGAATCAAAATCTATTTAAAGTGTACCTAGATTAATCACATAGATTAGTCATTTATGTTAATCAGTTGTATTAAGAGCATATATATTGATCATAATTATATGAATCCATATACATATGTATAAATAAATCAGGTAGCCTATAATCAATCTGTTAACTTTTATCTTACCAATAACTGCAGTTAGCATAAAAATCAACGAATCAGTTAGCATAGAAATTAATAATTTTTATCACTTCATATATGAATTTTTATCAGTTAAAATATGATTTTTATCATGTTAATCTTTATCCTATGCAATTATCAGAGTACATTAGTATTTTCTGTAGCATATGTACCTTAATGAGTTGAAGTGAAAAACTGTATCATTATATATCACGTGATCATTATTATTTACGAATATCATCATATGCATATGTCTTATATCTTATTACTTGAATCTGTATTTGTGTACACCATGAATTTTTTTTACTTATAAGTATTTTCTATATATCTATATATATTCACATAGTGTCTGTATCACACCCCTATAAGTCAAATGCAAGTCAAGCTTGAGTAATATTCAGTGGTTGGTTTTGTAGCTGACCGAGCTTTTATGTAAGTGTTACATAATAAAAATATGGAATGTTATTCCATATATATAAAAAACTAAAAATTTGATTAATTAAAAACAAGTGACCCAAGAGGTCAACCAGATTGCTTGCAGGAATGTGATCAGACCAGAGACGATAAAGTATGCTAAGATGACGTGCCGTCACCTGTGGTCCTTCATTTGTTTTGAAAACATTAGTCCAAGCTTCCTGCTTGAGACAACTACCACGACCTATAATTCAAACGGCTTACATGATTTGTAATCTGTGTTATCTGTATGTATGTTCATATGTTCGAGCTACTGTTTGCTTCCTTTATGATTTGTAACCGAGATGGTAGTTAGAGTTGAATTAGCCATCATCATTGGCAGAAGCGATCAAGCCATCGTCATTAGAAGACCTGTACATCTTTATCTAAGCTTCATCATGTAGATTTGAATTAGCCATCACCATTGGCAGACCTGTACAAATTTCCTCTGATCTTCATCATGTAATCTCAGAGAATAGAACTATTTTTTATACTCAGTCTTTTCTACTAGAACCTCACATCAGAAAGAGATCGAATGAAGTTATAACTATTGTTAATGCAGAAACACAAACCCATCTAGTTGGTAAAACAATGTCGTTACTTTTGTAAGTGGTAGTTAAAGAGTTGAGAGGTGTAAACAAATTACGATTTCATCTCACTTCCTAAAATTATGAAGTCTCTTTGGCAGTTCAAGCAAGGTCTTCAAGGAGTACGGTTGTATATATTTCGTAATTCAAAGGATTCATTTTGGGCACACAGATGTAAGTTTTTTGACGAACTTATATATATTTGCTTTATAAGTCTTATTCATTTAAGTGTTAAAAGGTGTAAATTGGTTTATTTGTGACGTTTAACATTTGATTGTCCTATAAATATGACAAAATGTGATATAATCAAAGGAGGTTTAAAGTGGCAATGAAAGTGTCTTGTTTAGAAAAGTATATTTAATTAGCTTTGCAAGATGTATTAAGGTACATTATGTCACCGTTATGACTTATTGAATATTATGGGTTATTTAATAATGTATTTAAAGTTTGCAATAATTCCTTTCAGGAATGAACCTACTACTACTACTACTACTACTACAACTACTACAACTACTACTACTACTACTACTACTATACTACTACTACTACTACTACTACTACTACTACTACTGTTAACGGAATAAAGGTTAAAGTTGAGTTTCTGAGTTTGTGTCGCCCATAACAGCAGTTCATTCATCTTGCAACATGAATACGGATCAGAAGGACAACGTAGAAGACAATGGTGACGCCAAGGAGAAGTTACGCACCCTCAAGAACAACCAGACTGCTGCTCTCTCTGCCCTCACAAAGAAACGGAATGAAGTCAGCAAGTGTATGGAGAAGCCTGATAATCTCCATTTAGTAAAGACAGGCTTAGAGGAGTTTGAGGAAGGGTTAAAGAAGTACAAAGACTGCCACAATGATTACTTATCTCAACTACCTGTCAACGAGCACCAGTCAGAAATCAAAAGGTTTGAAGATAAAGAATTGTCTGCCTTAGGATTCAGATTTCAGGTGCATAAATGGATAGCCACAACAGAAGCAAATTTGCAGGATTCTATGGACGGATCTTCACTGCGGAGCAGGTCACATAAATCCAGGAGGTCAATTAAAAGCACGGCATCAAGTGTAAAGTCAGCTCTCATACAGGAGAAGGCAAAGTTGGCTGGTTTGCTTGCACAGAGGGCACTGCTTGAGAAACAGACAGAAATAGCCCAACAACAAGCAGAATTAAAAGCTAAGGAAGATTTGTTAAAGTTGGATGGTGAAATTGAAGCAGCAAGGGCAAGGGAGAAGGTGTTCCAGGAAGAAGTTATTCCATCAACAGACAAAGTTTTAAACCCTGAAACACCAGCATTTGTTCCCAGTCACAATGTGCATCAAAATAAACCCAATGTCACAGTGCCTTTTCTACCCATGGCACCTGCCCCAGAGTCATTCTACCAAAGTCAGCAACAGTTAGCAGCGGCTATGATGCTGCCTCATGCTGAAGTGACCAAGTTTTGTGGTGATCTTCTTGAATATGCATCATTCATGTTGGCATTTAATGACCGCATCGTGCCACACACCACATCAGACTCCAACAGGCTGTATTTCTTAAATCAGCATCTAGAAGGAAAGCCTAAGTCACTCATAGCTGGGTGCATGTTTATGAATGCATCTGAAGGATACATTGAAGCAAAAAGACTTCTGGACAAAGTGTATGGAGATCCATACAAGGTTTCCATGGCATACATAGACAAGCTAACCAAGTGGCCACAAGTGAGAGGTGATAACAGTGAATCTTTGCAGGAATATGCTTTGTATCTTGTGAAATGTAATCATACCATGCAGTCATTGTCAAACATGCAGGTTTTAAATGATTCGCCAAACCTTCAGAGGGTGATTTCAAAGCTACCAGTGTATATTCAAAATAAGTGGTTGGATCATGTGATAAAGCTCAGGAGGCAAGGTGTTTCTGTGTGTTTCACCACATTAGTGGAATTTGTGCAGAATGCAGCAGAGGCAGCAATGGATCCTGTATTCAGCAGGGAAGCTTTGGGTAAAGTGTGTGTTTTTTCAAAGGCAAAGGCAAATCATGGCTCAAGTCAGACCAAGCAAAAATCGTTTGCAGTTACAGTGCAACCATCAAATTCTGCCAACCAGTATACTAGGAAATGCCGACTCTGTAGTGGTCATCATGATATTGAGGAGTGCCTTCAATTTCTGCACAGGAGTGTAGATGAAAGACGAGAATTTGTTAAAGACAACCGTCTTTGCTTCAGTTGTTTGGCAATAACCACACTTCAAAAAGTGTCTCAATCGACGGCAGTGCAAGACATGTAATAAAAGGCATCCTACCACTCTGCCATTGAGAACTTTAGGATGCTTGATAGCAACAGTGCAATTGTGTCACAAGCTAGTGCACAGTTTGAAAGTACAGGTCAAGGTTGTGCTAAGGGTCAAGATGGTACTCAAGGTGAAGGTCGCACTCCAGGTCAAGGTAATACTCAAAGTCTAAGTAATGTGAGGTCTTCTGCATGTACAATTTCTGATACAGTGTTGCAATCAATCTTGCCTGTGCAATTACGTGTAAAGGGTAGTGATAATGTAGTACAAACTTATGCCTTTTATGATACAGGCAGTACAGGTTGTTTCATTAAAGATAGTATCAAGGATCAATTAAACTGTAAAGGTATTGAAACAGCTATCAAGTTGCAAACAATGCATGGGACTGATATGGTTAAAACCTTTATTGTAAATGGTCTTGTTGTTGCTGATATACATGGTAATAATGATGTTGTATTGCCAAAGGTATTCACACAAAAGGATATTCCTGTTAATCATGATCAAATTCCAAGGTATGAAATGTTAAAGGATTGGCCTCATTTATCAAGTGTTATTAATAAGATTCCAGTGTATCAGCCAGAGTTAGACATAGGAATTTTGATAGGTAGTAACTGTCCAACAGCTTTACAACCTTTAGAGGTTGTACCCACTTCAGGTTATGGCCCCTTTGCAGTAAGGTATTTGCATGGATGGACAGTTAATGGGCCTGTACACGTTAAGGTTAGTTCAAATGGGGTTTCATGTCACAGGTTACTTGTATCTGATGTTCAACATGTTACTGACTGTATTACTGTTGAAAGTATTAGGAAGTACTTTGAGTTAGATTTTTCAGAAAGGGATCTTGGGTCAGTTCCTGATGAGCGTGGCTTATCTTTTGAGGACATAAGATTTGTGAAAAGGTGCCAGGATGACATTGAATTTAGAGATGGTCACTTTCAGCTACCCATGCCTTTCAGAGATCTCAATGTGAATCTTCCTAACAATAAGAAGCAGGCTGTTAGCAGAGCTAAGTGGCAAAGGAGGAAGATGAAGAATAGTGAAGATTACAGACAGCAGTACACAGCATTCATGGACAAGTTGTTTGAAAAAGGCTATGCTTACAAGATCCCAGATGATGAGGTCAATAAGATTCCTGTTTGGTATCTTCCTCATCACGCAGTTTTTCATCCCAAGAAAGGGAAGATTAGGATTGTTTTTGACTGTAGTGCCAAGTTTGAAGGTGTGTCATTAAATGATGTTCTGTTACAGGGTCCAAACCTCACCAATTCATTGACAGGAGTACTCATTAGATTCCGGCAGGAGGTTTATGCATTCATTGGAGATATTGAAGCTATGTTCTTTCAAATAAAGATTCCACCTGAGAATCAGGACTATGTTAGATTCTTGTGGTGGCCTAATGGTGACATCAATCGACCTCTTGAAGAATTCCGAATGGCTGTTCACATTTTCGGAGCAATCTCATCACCGAGTATTGCAAATACTGCATTGAAGGCCACAGCAGACAAAGCAGATGAGAAGTATGATTCAACTGTTGGCAGCACCATAAGGCACAATTTCTATGTTGACGACTGTTTGAAGTCATGTGCTGATGTTCCTACAGCAGTGAAGTTGGTGAAGGATTTGGTATCTGCAACTGGTGAAGGAGGATTTAGGTTAACTAAATTTGTCAGCAATTCAAGTGATGTCCTTAAAGCTTTGCCTGCTGAAGATTGTTCGGTTGAAAGTGACAAGTTTAATCTTGACATGGAGAGTTTAATGACAAGAGCCTTAGGAATGTTATGGGACCTTAAAGAAGACTCATTCAAGTTCTCAATTGAGCTCAAGGATAATCCATTCACCAGAAGAGGATTGTTGTCAACTATCTCATCATTATATGATCCCCTTGGGTTGCTCTCTCCAATCATCTTACCAGCCAAGAAACTGTTACAAGAATTGTGTCAAGTTGAGAGTCTGGACTGGGATGAGAGGATTCCAGATGAGCCAGCTGAAAGGTGGCAACATTGGATACAAGGTCTTCATTTACTGGAGCAGCTTTCAATACCAAGATGCTTCAAGTCAAGTGATTTTGGTAATGTGACAGGTTCAAGTCTTGTATTATTCAGCGATGCAAGTACAGTTGGTTATGGTGTTGCAGCATATCTTGTTCTTCACGATGGAAACCAAGTTCAGTCAAATCTTGTCATGGGAAAATCAAGAGTATCTCCCAAAAAGGTGGTGACTATACCTAGGTTAGAACTTACAGCTGCAACTGTGTCTGTCAAGGTTGCTCAACACAACCTGAAGGAGTTGGAGTTTACTGTTGGCAAGGTAGTGTACTACACAGATTCAACAACAGTCCTTCACTATATTCATAGCAACACTAAAAGGTTCCCTGTTTTTGTAGCCAACAGAGTCAGGGTTATAAGGGACTACTCCCAGCCTGAGCAATGGAGATATGTAAACTCCAGTGATAACCCTGCTGATGTGGCATCAAGAGGTATTAGTGTACATCAGTTTTGCAGTATGACGAATGGTTTCATGCCCATCATTTATTTATTGCATCTGATTATTTGCCTTCACAGGAGTATGTGTGTGCAGATTGTGTTGATGGTAAGAGTGAACATGTGTCTGCGGTCACAATTTCTGAAGAACATCATGGGTTTACAAGATTGATTGAATATTTCTCTTCATGGTCAAGGTTACAAAAGGCAGTTTCTGTATTTCAACAACTAAAGTCAATCCTTAGCGGTAAAAGGAAAGGTTGTGTAACCACTGATGCGGAAAGGGCAATCATAATGTATGTTCAACGGGAGGTGTTTGGTGATGAAGTGAAGGCTTTATCAAGGGAATTGTCAGTTGGCAAGAGTAGTCCAATATATAAGCTTGATCCCTTTCTTGATTCTGAGGATGGTTTATTGAAGGTTGGAGGTAGGATAAGAAGGTCTGACATTCCACAGTCTGCCAAACATCCCATACTGTTACCAAAGAGGCATCATGTGACTACATTGTTGATACGACATGAGCATGAATTATTAGCTCATTCAGGTAGAAACCATGTTCTCTCAAATCTAAGGCAGGAGTATTGGATCATCAATGCTAATGCAACTGTCAGGAATGTGTTATTTCATTGTGTTACTTGCAGGAAGTTGAAAGAACCAGCTTTGAGTCAAAAGATGGCTGATCTTCCAGCAGACAGATTGGAACCTTCACCACCATTCAGTAATGTTGGTATTGACCTCTTTGGACCCTATTACATCAAGGAAGGAAGAAAGGAATTAAAGAGGTATGGTGTGATATTTACCTGCTTGGTTAGTAGGTCAATTCATATTGAAACTGCAAACACTTTACAATCTGACTCTTTCATAAATGCTTTGCGAAGATTTGTTTCTCGAAGAGGTCATCCCAAGGTTATCAGATGTGATAATGGAACCAACTTCCATGGGGCTGAGAGAGAACTTAAGGCAGCTCTTGATGAGATGGAGGAAAAGAAGATTGAGAAGTATTTGTCGCATCATCATATTGAATGGAAATTCAATCCACCTGCAGCAAGCCACATGGGTGGTTGTTGGGAGCGCCAAATCAGAACAGTTAGAAAAGTGTTGTCTGCACTGGTGAAGGAATTTGGTGAAAGGCTAAATGATGAAAGTTTACGGACTCTGCTTTGTGAGGTTGAGAGCATCGTCAATTCAAGACCGTTAACCACTGTAAGTGACAGCGTAGATGACCTTGAGCCACTAACTCCAAACCATTTGTTGATTCCAAAATCTTATGTGATCCCTCCCCCTGGCTTGTTTCAAAAGGATGATGTTTACATGAGGAGAAGGTGGAGATGCGTTCAATATCTGACCAACCTGTTTTGGTCAAGATTTAGAAAGGAGTATTTGAGCACTTTACAGACTAGACAAAAGTGGAATGAACCAAGAAGAAATCTAATTGTTGGCGATGTGGTCTTGGTAAAGAGTGACATTGAGCCAAGGAATCA
This sequence comes from Macrobrachium nipponense, assembly GCF_015104395.2. Classification (NCBI taxonomy): domain Eukaryota; kingdom Metazoa; phylum Arthropoda; class Malacostraca; order Decapoda; family Palaemonidae; genus Macrobrachium; species Macrobrachium nipponense. The sequence goes on along the minus strand of NC_061108.1, from coordinate 25,075,798 downwards.
GTGGCCAATGGGGCGAGTGATAGAAGTATACCCTGATGACAAAGGAACAATTCGCAGTGCCAAGATTAAGACACTTTCTTCGGTTATTGTCCGTCCTATTCAGAAGCTAGTGTTATTAGTTGAAGGCTAGGATTTTCATGTTAAATGTAACGTGATATTATGTTGTTCTTATGGCCTATCATTTGATATTATATATTATTTGAGTTATGAAGATGTTAATTTTGTGTAGGTGAATATGTGAATCATGAAAGTGTTTTGAATTCAAAGAGTTTGTATTGTAACTTAAAGGTTATTTATTGTGTCTGCATGAGTAGGTGTATATTTTGATAAACAGGTTTAATCTGTTTATGGGGCTGAGTATGTTAATGCAGAAACACAAACCCATCTAGTTGGTAAAACAATGTCGTTACTTTTGTAAGTGGTAGTTAAAGAGTTGAGAGGTGTAAACAAATTACGATTTCATCTCACTTCCTAAAATTATGAAGTCTCTTTGGCAGTTCAAGCAAGGTCTTCAAGGAGTACGGTTGTATATATTTCGTAATTTAAAGGATTCATTTTGGGCACACAGATGTAAGTTTTTTGACGAACTTATATATATTTGCTTTATAAGTCTTATTCATTTAAGTGTTAAAAGGTGTAAATTGGTTTATTTGTGACGTTTAACATTTGATTGTCCTATAAATATGACAAAATGTGATATAATCAAAGGAGGTTTAAAGTGGCAATGAAAGTGTCTTGTTTAGAAAAGTATATTTAATTAGCTTTGCAAGATGTATTAAGGTACATTATGTCACCGTTATGACTTATTGAATATTATGGGTTATTTAATAATGTATTTAAAGTTTGCAATAATTCCTTTCAGGAATGAACCTACTACTACTACTACTACTACTACTACTACTACTACTACAACTACTACAACTACTACTACTACTACTACTACTACTATACTACTACTACTACTACTACTACTACTACGTTAACGGAATAAAGGTTAAAGTTGAGTTTCTGAGTTTGTGTCGCCCATAACAACTATCATCATGAGTTTAACACATCGTTGTCATAACCAAAGAAGATACCGACTTCGTAAGTTATCATCAAACCCTAAGACACTCCAATGAGTATGGAAGTGCATAACCAACCGACTTAGCGTAAGATTATCACAAGTCTAAACATAACCTCACAAGGCAACAGCCCTTTCATATATATAAATATATATATATATATATATATACATATATATATATATATATTATATATATATATATATAATATATATATATATATATATATATATATATATATAAATATATATATATATATATATATATATATATATATATACACATACTATATATATATATAATATATATATATATATATCTATATATATATATATGTATATATATTATATATATATATATATCTGGAAATGTCTTCTTAGTACTATAGTGCCATATATATCCTTGAAGTAATTGAGGAATTAATTTTTAGTTTTCCTTAAAAAAAGAAAACTACTGTGATGGCTTCGTCTGTCAGTCCGCACTTTTTCTGTCAGCCCTCAGATCATAAAACCTACCGAGGCCAGAAGGCTACAAATTGGAATGTTAATCATCCACCCTCAAATCATCAAACACACTAAATTGAAGCCCTCTACCCTCAGTAATTTTGAGTTTAAGGTTAGTTATTCAAAATCGTGCGTCTGACACCGCAACAACACAGGCCATCACAGCCGCATTTTTTAATTACTTGTTGTCATTTTTGCACCGACCAAAGATAATCTCATCAATAAAAAAACATACTGTCAAAAGCGCAAGTAAATATCAGGTAAACAAACCCCAACCAAATCGTTATAAAACGATGAACAAGAAAGAAAAACATTGAGACTGTGGCTCAGTGAACAGAATTAGTAACATGAACCCGAGTTTTCAAAAGGGCAAAATCATAAGCCAGGATATGAAAGTTAAATCCTTCCTTTTACCATGATGGATTTCGCCCCCTGGAGCTTATTCTTATTTATTTATTTATTTATTTATTTTTTCAAATCTAACCTAGAACAAATATTCAATACAGAAGCGTTAGAGTGGTTGGGGGTTCTTACACGATTCAACAGTTTCAGCCTGTGGCAGTGATTTTTGTCTTTTCTCCTCTTGAAAGCCCATTCCACAAATCTCCAGCCTCTGATCTCAAAGTTCTCATTCATATTAGATTGGGTTTTCGAGGTCTGTGTGTTCAGCGGACATCATCATCACATACATATCTCCCATGGGTGAAGGACATGTCCAAGCCGTCTCCACTTCCACTTCATCAAAATCTCATCTACATAAAGAACTCTTGCAATTTCCCTTGTGGTATCACATCTTACTCAGAACTGTATTCGAACGAAATGAAGAAAATTTATTTGTTAAAACATATCTTACCCTACTGTCTATAATCACCATTCTTCACTGCTGCTGTGGTATGTGATGTTGTTTGTATGATGGTTTCAGTAAAATGCCAATGGGTACGGTACCACTCGACGAGAGAGAGCTTTGATCATAAGGTGCTAGGTGTGAGACTATTCATCTTTCAATAATATGCCAGACGGATTCTCAGGATCTTCACTTTCTACAGCTGGAGAAGATGGAGCGAATGAAGATGACGATGGCTGCATGACATCAGAAGCAAATCATGTTGACAACTGGGAATCAAGCTTGGTAGTAAAAATACCCCCTGGACATTCTCATTTTCGATGCTGACTAACTGAGGATGGCCAGTTGCATTTCCTATTATTTTTCAATCCTCGTCGACATCTTTTTTACAACCTGGAGTGTAACAGCAAAGTCAACATAAATATATTTATTATTATTATTATTCTTTTGCACTTTATGAAAACCATTATTCTTGCCATGCTTCCTTGTGAACCCAGCCATGGCTACTTATTGCCACGCCGGTCCCAAGCCCGGATAAATGGGGAGGGTTGGGTGTGGGCTCGTAACCTGCATCATAAAAAGATACCCCTACGACAGAAACTGTTACAGTTGGGGTTGCGAACATTGGGAGATGTGAGCTTCACCATGGTCCTGAGGATACTAATGAGGCCCGAGCCAGGGTGGCCATGGACCTTGGTCCCATACTTCGAACTGGCTCATATGATGTTTTCTTCCCAAACCCACAAGAAATTGGTGGGAGGAGGTTGGTGGAAGATGGTCACAGAGGTGCCTCACCAGAAGGGAGTCGGCCACCCTTCAACATAAAAGAAAGTTGTCGAGTTGGATGTCTAAATGCGAGAACAATGTATATGACAGGAAGATGATTTTAGTGGCACAGGAAATCAAGAGATACAACTTGGAAATCGCTGGATTGAGTGAAACTAGGTGGCTTGAGTGTGGAAAAGTAAGAATAGAGGATGTGTTGTTCATCTATTCTGGTAAAGACCAGGGAGAACACGAGAGAGGTGTAGCAATTGCTTTGAGTAAGAAAGCTGAAAAAATGTTGGAGCATTATGAATGTATTGATGAGAGAATAGTCACTTGCAGGTTGCGAGGTAAATATACAAACATCACCGTTATACAGGTGTATGCCCCTACTGAAGAGAGTGGAGAAGAAGAGAAGGATGAATTTTATGAAAAGCTAACTGGAGTTATACTTGATGGGTTAGAATGACATGGACCATGTTGTTACTGATGGGAGATTTTAACGCTAAAGTAGGAAGAGAGTATGATGGCTTTCAGGGAACAATTGGAAATTTGGAATTGGAGCTAGAAATGATAATGGGAGAAGACTCCTAGAGCTATGTGGTGCATCTGGGTTATCTATAACAAACACATATTTCAACCATAAATTAGAGCACAAAACTACATGGGTGTCGCCAAATGGATTGGTAAAAAATTTGATAGATTATATTATTGTAAATCAGAAATGGAAGAAGTCTATATTAGACACCAGAACTTTTAGGGGCTGCCGTGTTCCTTCTGACCACAAACTCGTAATATCCAAGATTAGAATAAAGTTACAGGCCAATCAAGAAAAATGGAGAACTATAAAGTTTGATGTAGATAAGTTGAGAAATGAAAGAGTTAAACAACAGTATGAGGTGAAGGTAGGAGGCAAATTTGCGGCATTAATTGGTATGGAAAATATAGATATGGATTCAGAGGAATCCTGGGCAATATTAAGTTCAGATACTAAGGACGTAGCTACAGAGGTGTTAGGTTATAAGAGAAGTAACAGCAAACCTTGGTTCAGTGATGAAGCAAAAGTTTTAAGTGAAGAGCAACAAAGGTTGAGAGTTCAAATGGACGATGAACAAAACCTAGAGAAGAAACAACTAAAAAGACGAAGAAATAGAAAGCTGAGAGAACTAAGTGATAGGATGAAGCATGACAAAAACATGTTTTGGAAAGAAAGAGCTACCGAAGTTGAAGTAGCTATGGAAATTGGCGAGAGCAGGGCTATGTTTTCAGCTGTGCGATTCTTTAGGAACGCAAGCCAGAAAAAGTTTGGAGGGAGTGATGGCATGTTGGATGAAGATGGGAACTTGGTCACAGACGAAATGGAGAAAAGGAATCTGTTTGCAAGGTATTTTGAAAGACTCCTAAATGTTGATACTACCGGTAGGGATGAGTGCATTGCAGATTTAAACGAGGCTCTGGAGGTACAAGAAGAAGATATTAGTGCAGAAGAGGTGAAAGAGGCCTTAAAATCTGTAAAAAATGGAAAAACTGCTGGCGTGTGCGGGATAACTGCAGAGATGCTAAAAGCAGGAGGACGAAGGATGATAGAGGCATTAAGAGTTTTTTTTAGCATAGTTTGGAAAACAGAGGTGGTACCAAGTGATTGGAAAAAGGCAATTATGATACCAATATATAAAAATAAGGGAAGCAAAAGGGAGTGTGGTAACTATCGGGGCATAAGTTTACTGTCAGTCCCAGGGAAGATATTCATAAGAGTAATAATTCCCTCGTTGGCCAAGTGGATTTCGCACTCGACTACCGATCCGGTGGTCCGAAGTTCGATTCTTAGCTCGGCCAACGTGGAACCAGAGGAATTTATTTCTGGTGATTGAAATTCATTCCTCGATACAATGTGGTTCGGATCCCACAATAAGCTGTAGGTCCCGTTGCTAGGTAACCAATTGGTTCCTAGCTATGTAAAAATATCTAATCCTTCGGGCCAGCCCTAGGAGAGCTGTTAATCAGCTCAGTGGTCTGGTAAAACTAAGATATACTTAACTTATGAGAGTAATACTTAACAGAATAAGACCTATAGTAGAAGAGAAACTTAGAGAACAGCAGTGTGGTTTTAGAAGTGGAAGGTCAACAGTGGATCAAATTTTTACCTTAAGACAGATAATTAAGAAGAGATGGGAGTATGCAAAGCCAATATTCTGTGCTTTTATAGACTTGGAGAAAGCGTATGATTCAGTATGGAGAGATGGAATGTGGAGAGTGGCAGAACACTATGGTATACCACTGAAAGTGATAAGGATACTAAAGAACTGGTACCAAGGAGTATGCAGCTCTGTACAGCTGGATGGACAGCAAAGTGACTGGTTCCCAGTTGGAAGTGGGCTAAGACAGGGATGTGTTATGTTACCCACCTTGTTTAATGTATATATTTACCATATATGAGAAAAGTGATGGAGAATGAAAACAGAGGGGCTAGTATTGTTGAGAAGTTTTTATGGATTTGGTACTTTGCTGATGATGTTGCGTTGGTTGCTGATACGTGGCTGGTGCTGGTAGGTATGGTAATGAGGATGGAGACAGAGACACAGAATTTTGGCTTGAACATCAGCACAAAGAAGAGCGAGATCATTGTTGTGAGTAAGGATGATGATTGGGTGCACATGGAGGATATGACAATCAGAGGACAGGAACTCAAGCAAGTTGAGAAGTTTGTTTACTTGGGAAGTGTGGTAACA
>NC_061108.1:25029893-25067393 GCF_015104395.2 Macrobrachium nipponense | reverse complement strand
TAAAATAGGTTCAAGTTCTATGGGAATCAAATGAGGAAAACTTACCTATAAAAACGCACAGTGAACCAAAATGGACCCTATTGCTGCAATGAACACAAAACTGAACGTACCTTTTGTGCTGAGCCCTTCAGCACCTATTGGAAAGTAAGATAATATGACATAATAAAATAAAAAAAAAAGACACAGTGGGAGTAATATGACACTGAAAATTTACGTTACAATAAAATAAATATAAACAAATTAGCTGCACGTCAAATAATATAACTGCCTATGAATATTAAGTTTCCAAGTGCAGTACATCAGAATCCTGAATATAATTGAGTCAAGGCTATTCTTCAATCAACTGTTATGACGAAACTTAACTATAAACAATAAAATTAAACTTACTTCATATATCTCAAGAATAAAAGCTGTAAAAAAAAAGATTTAGCTGTAATATTCCATTATCATACTATTTGCTGTTCTCAGTCCCATCTGGCACCAGAAAATCCTAATTGCTCGATCTAAAGCAACTTGACTCAGCAAAGACGGAAATCTGGTTTATTAATCCTTGAATCATGGACGACTAATCTGCTCAAAATCAGAATTGGATTTTGCATAAATGATGAAAATACAGACCGGGACGATGTGACCTAACAAAATCAACACAAGATATGTAGGGAATTCCATAATATATAACACGATCAGTAGATTATATAGATTTTTATGTCGACGCACAATATTAGTGGATAAGGGGTATATCCTCAGATTGCAGGAACTACAGGCCAATATCTATTCTCCCTGTGCTCTCCAAAGTCACAGCAAAACTTAGATTTAATCCACTATACAAGTATGTATAATCCAAAGGATTGTTAGATGATAGTCCATATGCATATGGGAAGCAGTTAGGTACCTGCGATGGTCTTTTAGTTATGACATGACATTTGCAAGAGAACCCTGATTAGGATTTGATTATTGGGTAATTCACATAGATTTCAGTGCTGCTTTCGATTTGGTAAATCATAAGACCCTTATTTATATGTTTTAGGATGACTTCAAGATTTCCTTACTTTTAGGCAGAGGCAAGTTGATGCTGATGGGAGCTTTTATCGAAACACGACTTATTGTGTCTGGAGTTCCACAAGATAATGTCTTGGTCCACTGTTATTACTAATGTATACAAGTGATAGGTTTGTTGCTCAGTATGTCGATGATGCAACACCTGTGGATGTAGTTAAGTCTCCACGTATGGAAATGATACTGTCCTAATCCTCAATTGTGATATGGCGCAGTTTAGTGAATCGTGTAGTCGGTGGGGAATGAGGCCGAATGCACTATTGATTAGTACCTCCCGTACTGATTTTCCGCCCCATCCTCCCCCTCAAGTAGATGGGACTCCGCTGAATGAGTCAGAGGCTTTAACTATACTTGCTGTACCGTTTGACTCGCATCTTACTTTTGAGAAACATCTAATGAAGGTGTCGGCAAATGCCACACGGAAGTTGGTACTCTACTTGAAACCCCATATATTTATAACAGTGATAAGGAAACCTGTTTTAGGTAATTTGTCTTCCCTTTACTAGAATACTGGTCTCTAGTGGGAATGTCTGCTTCTGTCAGAGATTAATCTCTTTTAAAAGGAGGTTTCTGCTGCCTAATATTAGCAGTTATAACTTGGACCATCGACGAATGGTTTCTTGTTGTTCAATTTTTCATCAGAGATATTTCACATTCAAAGTTGACCCCTAATAATCTTTTCCTGCCCCCAGAAAAACTATAGATTTTCTGAACAGCAGCACCAATATGCAGCAGGACTTCTTTGTGTCCCGAGGTCCTTTATTCCATCCCTGAGGATGTTGTGCAGTTGTAACCTCAAAATTTCAAGCGGAGATGCAATTCATGATTCCGATCATAAAACAATTCTCGTTGAACTTTTCTTGCATTTTTATCTTCTTGTTTATCAGTGTTAATAAAAGTTTGTCTTTTCTAATAACGGATCTCCTATTTTTGTATTTCCTGTTACCTTCTGTTATTTCTTTCAAATGAACACCATGGTCTTCGGATGCTGGAATTTCAAATCAGTGTTCCTGTGGGTTCATCTGCTGAATAATAAAAAAAAATAAGACCTAGCTATTCTAAGATCTTTCTGGAAATAAAAACCAAATTAGCGAGACGCCTGCGCAAACCCTAGCTATGTTTCAGTGCACATTAATTCTTAAAATATATCACTACGTCTCATATCTACAACAGCTAAATCCCCCGCCTCCCCTCCCCCCCCTCCCCAATTAAGTAAATATCCCTTGCCCTTTCGCAATAACCTTTTGATCCCCAATATATAACGATAACAAAACTTGTCAACTGAACTCATTTTCAAGACAAAGATCACATAAGGAGAGATTGTATTTTGAGTCCAGCCCCTTGTCCCTTATGAATATGATTTTAATGACATTCCACACTTGCATGGTAGCTTGTTATCCGCTTTATCAGCCGTTAACCCCGGCCATATGCCAAGTCCCTTGAAGGGTCTCTTGCCCTTTAAGGGAATGGAAGCCCTTTTTCTATTACACTCCTCTGTACGTAGGTCCCCAGTCTAAATTCACAAGAAGCCATTAGCAGCAAGTCAATGACCTGTCCCTCTTTGCCTTCTACCTGACCTCTTTCCCTCGCTATTGTTATCGGAACCCTTCCGCCTCCGCTACTCCACCCACACACACCTGCATGATTGCCGGTCATCCTAAAACCTCTTGACCCACGAAAGCCTCGATTGTACCCCATTTTCCACACCTCTCTCCCGGCATCCAATGAACTCTTTCACTCAATTAACAAGGACGGTGAAGATGAAAGCACCTGAGGAGAATCGCGCCGGCCTGAACTAGATGTAACCCGTTCTTCATTAACTGGTATAAATATGGCCTGACCTGGCCTATACCAAACTGCACTTTGCCCCAGCCAGTTACCACGGTAGTATACCTTGCAGTCCATCCTACAAGTGGTGTCATGCCCTACGACTAGAGCCGTGGCTATTTCCAAGTTCCAACCTTCCTGGACTCTGCCAAAACGTCGGCCTTGAATGCACCACTGCAAGCCCCACTTAGATGTTCCTATATGAAGCTGCTTAAAGAGAAGCACTCAACTGTCCTCGGTAGAGCCTGCAAGGGACTTACGTCCTTGGTGGCACATTTGTTATTGCTATTGTACATAGTAGATTATTTTAGTAGAGCCAAAATTTTGATTGCTACGATTCTTCCTTTAAAACCCAGCGTGCATACTATGAATATATATATATATATATATATATATATATATATTATATATATATATATATATATATATATATATATATATATTTATATGATATTATATTACCCTCACCCACCAGTTGGCATCTTGTAGCTGGCAATCGAGAAGTCCTCTCTCTCATTCTAAACAAAACATTTTAACTAACACGTGTGATATTAAACCCCTCCCTTTACAAAAATAAAGTTATTTTACAAATAAGAAAAGAAAAAAACGTGGACGGGTTAATTATAGTAACCATTCATAATGAAGAAAATTACTAAAAATACACGTAAATAAACTACTTCCAAAGAACACTGCACTGTGAAGCACTAACTAGACCACTTCCTGTCTACGCCGTCACCACAGTCTCTCCATTGTTAAGTCAATTGTATGTCTCAGTTGGCTATATCCCCACAACAGCCAAATTCTAAGTTCATACAGTAAACCCATAATTGTCCTACATTATACACAAGTGCCATTCATGTCCATTGATTTGAAACATCCGTGAAGGAATAAATATCTCCTGTCAATCCTGGGCATATTATGTTTTCATAACTTCTAAAAAAAAAAATGGCACAAGCAAAAAAAAAAAAAAAAAAAATGCAGTGAATGACAAAAAAAATAGAAAATAGGGCAATCAACGTCAATCTCAAAAACTCGCCATTCAAGCGATAGTTCGAACCAAACTGTCCTAGGTATGTCACATCCCAAAGCTGAATAAAATATTATTTCACAAAAGGTCTAAGCTCGAGGCACACAGGTATGTATGAACGAACTCACATGCCTCAATGCCCGGCCCGTAAACCAGTTAGGGGTAGAAACTCCTAGTAGTTCCCAAAGAGAAATGCATTTTCTATACTCGGTCTCATGACTCGAGCTAAGCAGCAGGTAACAGACTCTTAATCACCTTCGCGCTGTTGAAATTGAAAATAACAACGTCATCCCTTTCCTAGATGTGTTAATTAATAAATAGAGAGGTTTTCCAATGTAAATTCAGTTTTTATAAGAAACCCACAAATAATTTAAAATGTGTACATTTTTATTCTGGCCACCATCTTGATATTAAAATTTCAGTTTTTTCTTCCATGTTCTTACGTGCTTTGCAGATTGCGAATCCACAATATCTTGACCAAGAAATAGAATACATGAAACAGATAGGAAGTGATCGCTGCTACCCACCTCATATAATTGAATTATATTATGAAAAAGCTCACAAAATGTTTTAGTGTTGGTAATAATGAAAAAGAAGCCCATAAAAAGTACTTAGCTTGCCTTACTTTCGTGGATCCCAAACCATAAAATCAATATTTATATCTCTTAATGTTAATGTTGTGTTTTCTTATAACAATACCATTAAAATATGCCAATTAAAAATAGTGAAGTAACAAATAACAACATCATTTACAACAATCCTTGTAAGGATTGCCCGTCTTTTTACGTCGGTCAATCAAGCATAGATTTAGATGTACGAATAAAGAAGCATATGTATTCAGTTTTAACAGCCCAGACTTCAAATGTACTATTTATCCATGTAAGCGAAAAATCTCATTGCATAAAGTGGAGCAGTAGCTCAGTAATTGCTAGGTGTAACGATTATGTTTCAAGAAATTTACTGGAATCAGCAATTATACAAATCAACACAAAAAAAAAAAAAAAAATCCGAAATCTTAGTCTTTGGTTGTACCATTTGGACTCATATTTTTGTAAAATATTTGTGAAGGACCTTAAAATAAATTAATTTACCAATTAATTAGTCCACCTGTTTTTGGCTATTAATTTTTTTCTCTCGTGATCGCTATATTGTCCGAACACTTTTGTAAATTTCATGTTACTAAAAGGCAAAGTGTATTGTTTTCCGAATTAACTTGCCTTTGACCAGTGTGTTTGACCCCACCGCTCTTAAATCCTTAATCTAGCCTTCAGGATTTTGCTAATTTTGTACTGTCCGTTAAATATGCTCTTTGTTCCTAAAGCAAAATGTATTGCTTTCTGACTAAATTACCTGTGACCACGTGTGGGTGGCTGCTTTTAAATCTTTAATCTAGCCCACGGGCGTTTTTTCGTTTCTTTAAAGGGAATGAACCTTTTGTTAAATCCTGTAAATATCTATTTATATAGCATGTATCTATATATAGTATTATTATTATAATCTATATATAAATGTGCTTATATATTAATGTATTATACCCTATATATATATATATATATATATATTAATGTGTTTATATTATTGCCTATCATATATATATATATATATATATCATATTAATATATATATATATATATGTGTGTAGATCTAATATATAAGATATATATATATATATGGTAATATATATATATATGGTAATTATATATATTATATCAATATATATTATATATATATATATATATATATTATATAATAATTATATATTATAATATATATATGTGTGTGGGTGTTGTGTGTGTGTGTGTGGGGTGTATATATATTATATATATATATATATTATATATATATTTATATATATATATTATATAGTATATATATATATATATATATCTGCATACATGAGCGGAAATAAAATACCAAGATACGTGCCGGAACTTAGCTCTTGATAACCAAAGTTAGCGGCACAGAAGATCAGAATGCTCTTTATATACTACGCCTCGTTCCTTCTAAGAGATATCAGAATGGCAAATGAGCTGTATATTAGTTCCCATGCCAGAGAGGCTAAAGTTGGCTACATGATGGATGCTTTTTCACCAGCAGCGTGAGATTTTCCCGAGCGAAATGTCTGTGATGACTCTCATACACAAGGTCACGCTTCTGAGATCGAAAATGATCAGACAGAAAACTGATAACATCCTGTTCCGAAACCACACAAGTGGCCACCTCTGTAAGAGAAAGGACACCTACCAGTAAAGACCAACGACTTTACCTTTACCTGTTTCTTTAAGCACACAATATCAAAATGTTGACACGAGTACTGTTGTCTCTCTCTCTCTCTCTCTCTCTCTCTCTCTCTCTCTCTCTCTCTCTCTGTCTCTCTCAAATTTTAATTCAGCAAATGACATTCTTTCCAACGTCTACAAAACACGAGGAATAGCAATGCGAGTTAAGTCATAATAAAAAGACATGTTATAGCCTCATTACAAAATACTTACGTATCAGCTCTACAGAGGTATGAATATTGTAACTCGTATCAAGCATTCGTCGATAGGTTCCAGAAAAGCAGTCAGGTCTTTTACCAAGCATATATATATATATACTATATATATATATATATATATATATATATATATATATATATTATATATATTATATAACACACACATATTTTCTGCTGAACCAAACGAGCAGTTTCAAAGTTATTTTGTTGTTGAATATCTGATCTCGACGGGGTGGGTGGTATGATCTGACGAGATAGATCAATGTTCAGCTCGAGTTTTCTTACAATAAAGTTCGAGTCTACGTATGAAAAGGGAAACTACTTTTGTTTATTTCTTTGTGTCCAAACTTCAAGGTTTCTAAAATAGGGAAACGGCTCCCACATACTATATATAAAAAGAGGAATATTTTTATTGTCTTTTTCATTATATTTTTAGCGTGTGTATTTGCGCATTGTGTTTTCGTGTGTATGCATATATATATATATATATATATATATATATATATATATATATATATATATATATATATATAGATATATATATATATATAATATATATATATATATATATATATATACTATATATATATATGATATACATATATATATATATATAGTATATTATATATATATATAATATATAGATATATATATATGTATAGTATATTATAGTATATACAATTTATATATATGGTATGTATGTATATATATATAGTATATCTATGATATATATATATATATATATATATATATATAATATGTATATATATATTATAAAAGTAATATATAAAAACAATTTATATATATGTGTGTATATATATATATAATATATATATACTATATATAATATATCTATATATATATAATATATATATATATATATATATATAACACATATCCACAGGTGAAAAATAAGAGACAGGGTGTAGGTCCTGACCGGTTTCGGCTTTATTTTCAAGCCATTGACAAAGGACTGATACATAGTATTTGAATTCACGAGTATATATACTACAAAGACAGTACTGACAAACATACACACAGCTGTTTGAGACTGCAGATCCGACCACAGGCAGGTGTCAAGGTAGGAGTGGCTTTCAAAAATCATTTGGCTAAAATTTACAATAAATTCTCAAGGGATACTACCGCTTAGGGTACAAGTCCACACCTGACAGGTGTCAGGGAGGCGGAGTTTAACATCTCATTACCACTACTGACCCCTTTACTGTGTTTACAAATATAATAATCCTATTTTTCATATATCTCTACAGCCTACCTTAAAATTTAAACAGTTAATTCCTCCCACAGCTGTGGTCCCCTGTTCTATGAAGCTAATCTATAAAGCTGTGGTTCCTTAGAATGTGGTTTAATAATGCTTATTGGTTGATTGACCTCCTGGTATTAGCATATGCTAAGAGAATTTACTGAGGGAGACAACGTAAATTTGTCTGTGTTCATACCCTCCCATTCAATACAATAACGCTCTGTGAAATTCTGAGAACGTAAGATTTATATTAGAGCAAGTCTTGAGTATTTGGCGGCACCACCGAATGCGTTCAATCCTTTGTATGTAGCACACATATTTATAGAGAATGCCTAGTTACAGGTATCCTCTCGCCTCCATGCCTGCTGGGAGAGGTGGCTTCGTCCTCATCCTAGCTCGGGTATACCTCCATTCCCACTTTCAAGATCTCAACACTTGTCGGAACCTGACCACGTCTTCCAGTGCTACAAGCAGCTGTTTTCATTAATAAGTCGGACTCTGAGTGTCCTTAGGGCTCCCTTACTGGCGCCCTGAATACGCAAAGTAATTAATCTGTAAATATACTCCCTTTCATTTAGCCCTTAGAGTTTTCCTTACATCTTCCACTTGAACTCTAATCTTGGCCCTCAACCGTAGAATCTATTTCTAATCCAGAACTCGATCGGATCTTTTCAGAAATCAGATGCATTGTGCAAGCCCCTCGAGTCCTTGATTTATAAAAAATACACCCACACACACACACACTTATATATATGTATGTACACACACACACACACACACACACACACACATATATATATATATATATATAATATATATATATATATATATATATATATATCTATATACATACATATATATATATATATATATATATATATATAGTCTATATATATATATATATATATATATATATGTATATATATATATATATATATATATATATATATATATATATATATAATATATATATATATATATATATATATATATATATATATATATATACATATATATCTATATATATATATATATATATATATATATATATATATATATATATATATATATATATATGTATATATATGATATATATATATATATATATATATATATATATATATTATATATATATATATTTATATATATATATATATATATGACTGGTAAAAATGTTCTGTAACAACAGAATTCCATCTAATAAAAGGAGCCCATAAAAACACCAAAATGTAGAGAGAAAAGTACTATATTTCAGAGACTGCTGTCTCTCTCTTCAGGTATATGAATGAGAAAAGTTTACAGAAAAGGTGGTATTTATACCAAGAGATTCGTCCACAAGTAAGCCAATTTAGGTCACCCCCGCTGATAATCTTCCTTTAATCTTCTTAAGCGTTGGTTGAATGAACACTGCGTCGACGATATCTGATATCCAAGCCCCTTTTGAGATGTTCATTACCTGCTTCTCTTTTATTAAGGCCGATTCCATCATTTGACTCTTGTACCGGCAGTTGCTGCTATAAATTACACGTGACATATTCCAGTTTATTCTATGGTTATGTTCATTATATGGTTGAAAATAGCCGAGTTCTGTTGTCCATACCTAACTGACCGTTTGTGTTGTATTAATCTCTGGGGAAGTGATTTACCTGTAAATCCGATGTAAGATTGGTCACAGTCCTGGCATGGGATCTCATATACCCCAGAGTCTTTGGGAGATGTCTTTTGTTGGACGTTAATCAGGGATTTGGCTAAGGTATTTGGGTAGGTAAATGCAAAAGGGTTGGATTTCCCAAGGGTGTGAGTTACTCTCTTAATCGTCTCCAGGTGGGGAATTTTTATTTTATTGTTGGGTGTGTCTCTGGTCTTGTCTTTAGGGGGTCGGTAGAAAATTACGTTTGCTTTTTGAATTGCTTTCTCAATTATATGGTCAGGATACTTTAAAGATGAAAGTTGCTTGCGAATTAGTTCAAATTCTTTTTCCAGGAAATCTGGGGAACAAATTCGTAAGGCTCTTAAGAATAGGTTGCTAGCTACACCTATCTTGATAGTACTGTCATGATAGCTAAAGTAGTGAATATATGAAAGTGAGAACGTTGGTTTTCTGTATATGGTAAATTTGTATTCTGTCGTGTCTCTGATTATTAAAACATCAAGAAAAGGAATTTTGTTGTCTGTTTCCCATTCAACTTTAAATTTGATGCTGGGCACTAATGCCTTTAATTTTGAGAGGAATTCATTAAAATTACCCCACTTATTATCCCAAAATGTTAGTATGTCACGTCATAGCACTAACAAACTATTGGCATTGCAAACAAATCAAGATCTAGAATTATATCAAAATCTCAAAGCAAAACCAGTGGGGCATAAGGAGAAATGTGCTTACTAGGTAAAAAGAAATAAAAGTATAATAAGTGACCAGAGGCCGAAAACTGCTGCTCAGACCTATCAATCGATCTCTCAACATGGTCCTTCGTTCCCCATTTTTACGCAAAAATACATACTGACGCTCGTCATATATATATATATATATATATATATATATAATATATATATATATATATTATAGTTATATATACATATATCTATATATATATTATAACATATTATAATATATATATATACTATATATATATATATATATATATATATATATATATATATATATATAATATCATATATATATATATATATATATATATATATATATATATATATATATATATATATATATATATTATTATATATATATATTTATATATATATATATATATATATATATATATATATATATATATATATATATATAAATATAAGTTAGTAATACTGTTGCATGCACATATCTATAGTAGCAAATACATCGCCTCTATCAAAATGCTTTCTTGTCACTAAATAAAATCAGCCTTTTATTTATCTATCTACGTCGAACACCAAATACTTATTTCTATCATACCTCTCAGTGAATTATGATCCCTTCTGAAAACGTCAGCTCTTTCACACCAAAGGACCATCTATTCAATGAACAGACATTAGCTGGAGACGAGATGCCTCGCGATTTGCCTAAATAGCCGCCAGCTATATCGGCCCCAACCGTCAATTTTTCCAACATGAAGTGACTAATGCGATGTGTGGGACAAATCCGATCTACTCAATACTTAGTGAAGGTATCCCAGCCTCCTTATAGCCTCTGAAAAGCATCATGTTTTGTACCGGTTACAGGGGAAGAAAATGTTACACACTAAGGAGAGACGTTGACATTAAAGTAAAACTTTGCTCTTAAGAGCTCATATAAATACATCTACATTTCATACAAATACACTTACATTTATTAGAAATACATTGTTTAAAAAAATTCAATTATACTTATAACATCTAATCATCTAACCTTACTGGGATGGGTTTTTATAATGCAGAATATTACAACCTCTCTCTCTCTCTCTCTCTCTCTCTCTCTCTCTCTCTCTCTCTGTAAAATTTCCATCCCATTTCTCAAATGCTATAAACAACAACCTTTTGTTATGGACATCAAAGTCAATCAACAGATTCTTATGTAGGTCAGCTAGAGATCTAAAATACCACAAATACATAAACAAACAAACAAACAAACAAGCAAACACACGTACTCACACGCATGCTGTGCACACACAATCATATTATATATATAACACATTATATATATATATATATATATATATATATATATATATATATATATATATATATATATATCGTACTTAGAATAGAATAGAATCTAGAATTTAGGCCAAAGGTCAAGCGTTGGGACATATGAGGTCATTCACTGCCGAAACAGAAATTGACAGCGAGGTCTGAAAGGTGTCACAGGAGGAAAACCTCAAAGTAGTTGCATTATGAATCAATCGCTGGGAGAAGGTAGAAAGTAAGAGAGACGAACGGAGATACAGTAAAAGGAATGAAAAAGGTTGGAACTAGGGGCCGGAGGGACGCTTCAGAGAACCTTAATAATGCCTACAGTGCACTGCATGAGGTGTACTGACAGCAATACCCCTACGGACATATTGTATTTTAATATGTCCCTCAAAAGTATAAAGACTGATACAAAAGCGATTTTCTACCTTCATGGCTTAAAGCTTCATTTTGTAAAATTGGTGTTAGCTTAACATTGCTAGGACCACGGTATAAGTTATATCACTGCAAAAGTTATTAACAAAAACTTTCTTGGTAATGAAATCGCTCACCCATGACACTTAAAATATGTGTTCTTATATAACTCTAAAAAAAATCAATAAAAAACGCAAAATTCTAAAACCACTGGAATTCTGTTGAGAAGATACCGTAGAAGAAATTTCTTTACAGCATATAATATTGTGTTAAACCCTCAGCCGCTGCCCATGAGAATTTCACCCACGGCCCGGTGGTGACCTGTGTTGTTGGCACCTATATCCGTGATCATTGGAGGGTGGATGACCAACATACCAATTTCCAACCCTCTAGTCTCAGCAGTTCTTAAGATCTGTGGGCGGACAGAAAAAGTGCGGAAGGACAGACAAAAGACATCGCAGTACAGTAGTTTTCTTTTACATAAAACTAAAAGCGAACCGTTTTCTCTGATCCAAAAGATTACAATTATGAAACAATCAACTTTGCAAAATGACATCAGATGATTAACGGTTTCCCTAATCTCCGACAGGAGCTGGGGTGAAGGCGGCATTTCCCTAAGAAGTATTTTGATGTTTACATGACAGAAAATGTTAATCGAACTTCTTACAAGATTTTATTAAGAGAATTTTCAGTTGCAAATACGGTTGCCAGTAAGCATTCTGAACTGAGTGTTTATTGCAATTATCAATGCTTGCAAAGGAGAGCTTCGTGCAGCCAATCATTTTTGTGCAGATCAAGGTCACCAACCTTGCGTTCTTCACCACTAATTGGCTGCATGACATCATCGGGAGTCAGAGATGAATTAATTGTTGTTCCACAGAACCTACTTGCTGCAATAACCTCCACAGCAAACAACGAAAATGTTTCAAGAAGTCATACAGTGCAGGAATTATGTGTAAAGTATGATGGATTTGCGGAAAATTATACATGAAAACCATCATTAACGAGCTATGTCAGCGGGGAATATGAGTATTCTGAGTGTGGGAAGGCATGACGGTCTTCAATAAATCACTTATTCATTCAAACCAAATATTTCAAATTAATCCATAAACAAACTAGAGCTTTCCATCATGAAACTATCAATATGAATAATACTGTTTAAGAGTATCCCTTTGGATCTCTGATCTGACGAGGTCTACGTTTTCTTCAGTTGCACAAGATAGGAGGGACAACTGTACCATACTCTACTTTGGTCGATTGCTTCAGTAGTTGTAACATGGTCGGGCTTTATAAAAAATAAACATAAAAAATCCATTTAACGGGCTCCAAATCTACGATCTTCTGGTCCCAATTCATTGAAAGGGAGAAAATTGTATAATAAATGTGTGTGTACATAAACACACACACACACGCATATATATATATATATATATATATATATATATATATATATAATATATATATATATATATATATATAATATATATATATTATATATATATATATATATATATATATATATATATATATATATATATATATATAGATATATATATATATATATATATATATATATATATATATAATGCTGACAGTACATGATGAGAGGAACTTTCACAATACAGATTTCAAGTAAACGTTTGAGGGTGTATTTAGCAATATCCAAGTCTTGGGAAGTAGGGCAAGGGGTACAGGTAATCACGTTTGAGAATAAAATTCATGGTTTCAATAAAAAGGGACTCTACGTTCTGAGAGGCTACAAAACCAACCTAGGATGATTCCTGTATGACTTGAAGGAATGCTGCCCTTCATAGGAGGCTGTATCACATCCGGGATTTATGACAGCATTAAGTTTAGGACTCGTTCTTGAAAAGGATGTTATTTATGCTTAAGGTTTCAGCTGCAATCCTAATTCCTCAGAGGATACAACGCAAGGGCCTTAGACAGAAGGATTAGCTGTAGTTTATGAGTGGTGCATTTAACCTTCGTTTTTTCGAGTTCTTGGATGGACTCCAACGGCATCTGAATTCCAATTGTCTTATTGGTGGTCTACAGTTTTGTTATGAAATGAAGTGGCAGTTCGGGTCTCATCAGCAGGACTGTCCTCATTAAGGTTCATCTAGTTCGGCTTTTCAAAACATGCACCTTACGCCAAGTACAGTTGTAAGAAATTCACCTTGTGTTACGGACCCCTTTATTGGGTCCTGGTGCAGTTCTTTTATTGCACTATTTATATTCTCAGTGATGTTCAAAAATACTCTGCGTAAAATGGTCAGTGGAGACGAAAACAAAAGGGAAAACTCAACAATATTTATTCACAACAAAAATAACATTAAGTCAACCTTGTGACTGAAAAGGACGTACACTGGTCCTCAAATAATCCCGTAGGATCCCTAAACGCTAAGAAAACTAAGCCCTGGATAGAAACATGAAAGAGAACAAACACAAGAATACATCTAAAAAAGAATATATTCATACAATGGCTGGCCAGGCCAAAATCCAAATATACCTATAACTATAAGCAAATGAAAGAAGGTGAAGGATAAAAGTGAGAAAACACTTAAATTCCTACCTATGAATTACAATCTAAACACCCTATTATAACAAACATCAAGGCCGATAAGCCATAAGGAATATATATATATATATATATGTATAGAAAAATAGATATATATAAAAAAATCAACAAACTCCTCACACAAAACAGTGGAAACTTCAATCCAAAATAAATTCAAATCGCCTTTAAGGAGGCCGTGATCCAATACATCTCAGCTCTGCAGACGAGGGAGGACATGAATACTCAGGTAACCACAGGTACAGGGGAGTCGGAGGTGGTCCTGCCCGACAACACAAAGACAAACTCCTACCTGGTATCTGTCTCCCTACTTGACACCTCACGAGCCAGATTGCTCCCTCAGCAGCAGCTTTAAGGTGTCCTTGGAGATACACTGATGACTGCCCAAAGCTCCACTAGTGCCGGCAGAACACGATGACACTCAATACCCTAGGGAAAAATATATATATCCACTAAGGTGGCAGTACGACGAAGTCGCAGGTGACAAAGTCAACTGCGTCGAATACAGGTCACACGACGTCGCAGGTGACAGGAGTGTACCTGCGAAGGGCAGCTCCAAAAACAAGATTCAAGGTTTTCCAATAATCGCCAGCTGCAGAGGTATCAGGAAGCAAAGGAAGGCCCCGCAACTCACTCTAGGCCGAGCACCGTCATTCAAAAGTCACCTCACAGGAGTCCTGCCGCACTCGAAAAATAAACAAACCACAATCGTTAAAACGATAGTTCAAGCAATTAAGTGAGCGGGAAGGAGGCGAGAAACTATACCGTAAACAAAACACTAAACACTTAACATTAACTGCCTTAAGAAATAATGTACTTAAATCTAGAACAAGGTTGACTTAAATAAATCGGAAAATTACGTTACTCTAATACCTCCTCCCGAGGAAAAAAAAAAAAAAAAAAAAAAAAAAAAAAAAAAAAAAAAAAAAAAAAATTTTTTTTTTTTTTTTTTTTTTTTATAACAAGAACATAGAACCTGAAAACAGGAACATTAAGGTCCACCTACAAAAAACATAAAAAAAGAGAAAAAGACAAAAGTTACTGGCCTGAAAATAAAACTAGATTTAAACAGCAAAGTCAAAACATGGTATATAAACTAAAAATAAATAACTTAAGTCTAAACAACGACAAGAAAAGTTTCGATAACAACCAAATCTTCACATAGCATACAAAACAATTTGAACAATACAGACAAAACTCGCAAAAATCAAGGAAGGAAACTTACGTATACACACCTCGATTTACAGTGTACCAAAAAAAAAAAAAAAAAAAAAAAACCGTTTTTATACAAACCCACCGGAGAAACGAGCAGGGCAGCGTACGAGGGAGGTAAGGCAAACATATGAAATTCGTGAGAGAGCGTCAGGAATCTTATTTTCAGACCCCTTAATGTGTTTGATAACCAGCTTGAATTCCTGAAGCAAGAGAGCCCAACGCAAGATCCTCTGGTTGGCTCCTTTCATACGCTCAATGAAAACAAGCGGGTTATGATCCGTCCAGATCTCTATGGGAAGAGAAAAGTTAGTTACATAAGGTTTGAAATGTATAAGGGTACGGACCAAAGCAAGAGCTTCCTTTTCAATGGTAGAATACCTCCTTTCAGCCGCCAATAACTTCCGGCTAAAATAAGATATGGCGTGTACCTCACCTTCATCGTCCCTTTGGAAAAGGACACCACCTATACCCACATCACTGGCATCTACTGCTATGATATAAGGTTTCTGAAAATCTGGGGAAGTCAAAATAGGTTTCGAAATTAGAATGGTTTTAAGCTTATTAAAAGCTTCCTCACACTGATTAGACCAACACAATTGTTTACCCTTCTCTAGAAGGTTAGTAAGAGGTTGAGCAAGATCAGAGAAATTTCGCACGAAACGGCGATAATAACCAGACATTCCCAGAACTCTTCTCACCTCTCTAATACTACCTGGCCTTTTTAAATTAATAATAGCCTCGAGGTTAGCTTGTTTCGGAGCCACCTGACCCAAACCAACCTCGTGACCCAAATAACAAACCTTTGCCTTGCCAAATTCACACTTTGATAAATTAATAACCAAACCAGCAGACCTAAGGGCCTCAAATACCTTACGCAATCTTACCATATGCGTACTCCAATCATTGCTATATACAACCAAATCATCATATAAATTTCGTTCCTTTCAAACCACAAATTACCCTATTCATAAGCCTTTGAAAAGTACACGCGGCATTTTTCATCCCAAATGGCATAAACTTGCATTCATACAAACCAAAGGGAGTTACGAATGCCGAGATTTCACGGGCTCGATCAGATAACGGAACCTGCCAATAACCCTTCAGCAAATCTAGTTTCGTAATAAATTTGGCAGAACCTATTTGGTCGAGGCAATCATCAATACGTGGCAAAGGAAAAGAGTCATTTTTGGTGTGGGCATTAACCTTTCGATGTCCACACACATGCGGAACTTCCGTCAGCTTTTTCAACAAGAACAATAGGGGAACTCCAGGACTGACTGATGGCTGAATCAGGTCGTGCTCCAACATATATTTAATCTCCTTTTCGAACCAAATCCCTCTTTACGGGATTTAACCGATAAGGACCTTGTTTAACTGGGGAGGCACTACCTACATCTACATCATGGCAAAGAAAATTAGTTCTACCAGGAGAGTCTCGGAATAAATCTGAAAAGGAATAAATTAGATTAAACACATCCTCTCTTTGATGAGGATCCAAATGCTTCAGACCTTCCTGTAAAACTTCTAAATTTTGTATATTAGAAAAAAGAGCATCTGAAGAAACCTGACTCATTAAATCATCCGAATCCGAGGAGGAATTCCACAGCTACAGATACTGGCTCAGAGACAACTGTTAAAGGATCAACACTTCTACTATGATACGCTTTCAACCTGTTTACATGAAAAATTTTGCACTTCCTGCTTGAACCGGGAGCTTCAATTTCGTAATTCACCTCGGACAATTTCCTCAAAACTTTCCACGGACACTTATATCTAGGTTCAAGAAAATTGTCCGGGTCCATACTCAAAATCAAAACCAATTCTCCTGGTTCAAAAGAACGGGCTTTAGCCTGAGAATAATTCAAATTATCCCGAGCAAACTTCCAAGCACTGAACATTCTCTTTCTCAAATCATCCACAAATTCTCCCATTTTGATATCTCCCCTTCGATTGACCCCTAATACTTCACAAAAAAAGTCCAAACGGGCCGCGGACTTTGGTTGCCCAAAAAATAAATCAGTTCGAAGGGAGCTACACCTGTGAGGCATTGTTATGATTCCTAAGAGCAAAGAGTGCGAGCGGCAGTGCTTTGTCCCTCTCGCTTCCGGTGTTCATAACAATTTTTTTTTCAAAATAGATTTTAATGTCTGGTGAAACCTCTCCACCACACCTTGACTCTCCGGATGATACGGAACACTCGTAATGTGCTGAATGGCCAGTTCAGCACACTTACCTCTAAACATTTTACTTGTGAAATTCGTACCGCAATCGGTCTGAATAACACGAGGGAGACCGTACCTGGAAAACAATTCCATTAATTTTTCAAAAACCACTTTAGAGGTTATCCGTCTCAAAGGGAAAGCTTCAGGAAATCTAGAGGCTCTATCCATAATTGTTAATAGATAAATATAACCAGACTTAGTTTTCGGCAAAGGAACAACCACATCTATCACCAATTCCGAGAATGGTTCTCCGATGACAGGAATAAGATTTAAAGGAGCCTTTTAAAGGAGCCTTGGGAATAATTTGATTTGGTTTTCCCATAACCTGACAAACCTCACATTCGTTCACAAAACGCTTCACAGACGATTTCATTCCAGGCCACCAAAAATATCTTGCCAATTTACGGAAAGTCTTCCATACCCCAAAATGACCTGAAAGGAAATTGTCGTGAGCGAGACTCATTACTGATTCACGGAACTGGGAAGGGATCACAATTTGCTCGATCCGAGAAGTCTTGCTCAGATCATCTGTCGAAGGTCTACTAAATCTGTTCAACAAATTATTTATTATACCAAACCGAGGCTTAGTTAGATCATTTATATCACCTAACTCAAAATTAAATTCTGTTTTCTGGGCCTCAATGAAAGCCAAAACGATCCCAATTTCAGGTTTCAGAACATCCATTTAAATAATAATATGACTATCACTCACTATCTAACAGACCCGGGCCTTTCTACATCTACTTCTAAACTACTAAATAATAATTTAGCATCATTAATTGATTCAGCAGCTCTTGCTGTGGCACGGGTTGTTACAGAAACAGGATGGGCATGAACAGACAAAATAGGAAATAATTCCCGACCTTCACTATTGAGCATATCATTTCCCAAAATACCGTCAATACCAGGTATGGGGAGATTATCGACAGCGGCCAACTCAGTAACCTTATCATATGCGGGAAAAGACAACCTGACATCCACCAACGGAGCAGAAACAACCGTGTTTGGGAACCCTCCATGAACGACATAATTACCTGAACGCTCTTGTAAACCATTCAAAGTCTCTCTCAACACCAGAGACCGAGTTGAACCAGTGTCCCTCAAAAACTTAACATATATAGTCACGGTCGCCAACTTGTTACGGACCCCTTTATTGGGTCCTGGTGCAGTTCTTTTATTGCACTATTTATATTCTCAGTGATGTTCAAAAATACTCTGCGTAAAATGGTCAGTGGAGACGAAAACAAAAGGGAAAACTCAACAATATTTATTCACAACAAAAATAACATTAAGTCAACCTTGTGACTGAAAAGGACGTACACTAGTCCTCAAATAATCCCGTAGGATCCCTAAACAAGCTAAGAAAACTAAGCCCTAGATAGAAACATGAAAGAGAACAAACACAAGAATACATCTAAAAAAGAATATATTCATACAATGGCTGGCCAGGCCAAAATCCAAATATACCTATAACTATAAGCAAAAGAAAGAAGGTGAAGGATAAAAGTGAGAAAACACTTAAATTCCTACCTATGAATTACAATCTAAACACCCTATTATAACAAACATCAAGGCTGATAGGCCATAAGGACCATCAGAGTCTATAAAATATAGTATTAATATCTATATATATATATATATATTATATATTATATATATATATTATATATACTATATCATATAGAAAAATAGATATATAAAAAAATAAAAAATCAAACAAACTCCTACACACAACAGTGGAAACTTCAATCCAAAATAAATTCAAATTCGCCTTTAAGGAGGCCGTGATCCAATACATCTCAGCTCTGGCAGATGAGGGTGAGGACATGAATTACTCCACCGGTAACCCAACAGGTACAGGGGAGTCGGAGGAGGTCCTGCCCGACAACACAAAGACAAACTCCTACCTGGTATCTGTCTCCCTACTTGACGCCTCACGAGCCAGAGTGCTCCCTCAGCAGCAGCTTTAAGGTGTCCTTGGAAGATACACTGATGACTGCCCAAAGCCCTCCCACTAGTGCCGACAGAACACGATGGCACTCAATACCCTAGGGAAAAATATATATATCCCACTAAGGTGGCAGTACGACGAAGTCGCAGGTGACAAAGTCAACTGCGTCGAATACAGGTCACACGACGTTGCAGGTGACAGAAGTGTACCTGCGAAGGGCAGCTCCAAAAACAAGATTCAAGGTTTTCCAATAATCGCCAGCTGCAGAGGTAATCAGGAAGCAAAGGAAGGCCCGAACTCACTCTAGGCCGAGCACCGTCCATTCAAAAGTCACCTCACAGGAGTCCTGCCGCACTCGAAAATAAACAACCACAATCGTTAAAACGATAGTTCAAGCAATTAAGTGAGCGGGGAGGAGGCGAGAACTATACCGTAACAAAACACTAAACACTTAACATTAACTGCCTTAAGAAATAATGTACTTAAATCTAGAACAAGGTTGACTTAAATAAATCGGAAAATTACGTTACTCTAATACCTTGCCATTGCGAAAAGCGCTTCATAGTCTAAGTCTTCATTGTTCCATGTCTGATTTCTTCATAACATTTATGACTTCATCAGTCTTAAGGATATTTGGGAAATATATCACGTCACCTTGCCAGACAGAATCTGGGCACAACTTCAGAACGACAAGGACGTAGCACCAGTGATCTACAGGAAAAAAATGTGTAAAAATCTCATAAGGACTCCCAAGATTTAGACATCACCAGATTATAAGATAACTTGAGTAAAAAAAAATGTTTTTTCATGTACCCCACAAAAAATTATTTTCTTGTTATTCCCCGTTAAAACAGTCCATACATGTGATACAAATGGATGGTACGCACGCACACACAACACACACACACACACACACACACACACACACATATATATATATATATATATATATATATATATATATATATATTATATATATATACATTGTGGTGTGTGCGCGTGTGGTCGCGTTTCATTAACATTCAATGAGGTAAAACAATAAATTTACCACTGACTGCACTTAAACGCATCCGAAGGCGGAGGCCAACGAGTTTGAGGGTTTCATAGCCGTGCCCCCCAACGTAAGTCAAGCGTATTTAGTTTTAGGGTGCGAGGGCACTAGAATTAACCCTCTAAACTCGTAGGTCCACACTACAATACTTGTACAATTAAACTCATCCCTCAGTTTTCGCATAAGACATTCTTATGAATAAATAAAAAACGTAGTGAATCAGCTTAAGCAAATCTTTCTCTCTGTCTCTCTGTCTCTCTGTCTCTCTCTCTCTTCGTGTATGTAAACAAAACATTACATCATTTCGATAGAAAAGAGGTTTAAAAAAAAACTGCCGTGATATACAGCAAGAGAATTCGTTCGTTCCTTCAAATATTCATGGCAAAATTCGTTGTGGGCCTCAAATTTTGCTTTCATTGTTTCTTTGCTCTTGTTTCCATCTTTCACAATATGAACATTCTTTTCCATTAAGGATTCCTAATTTTTCACTGCCTTTCGAATTGTTCGATGGTAATAAACATATTCAATACGAAAAATAATAATCTCGTATGGAAAACAGAAAACAAATAGTTATGGCGGAGAAGAATAAATGATAGTATCTGAAGGACGGCAGCTATGATCATAAAGGTAAATTATAATGATAATAATAATAATAATAATAATAATAATAATAATAATAATAATACTAACAATAATAATAATAATAATAATAATAATAATAATATCCTTTATTTCGGTTCAGGGCCATATACAATGAACATACAAAATACACAGTAACATACACAATCTAGATATATGAGTCAACATGATAGGAAAAATTAGTAATCGGCACTTATCCACAAAATAGCTGAGGTAGCATAAAAGATAGTAATCATAATACTGGTAATAGTAATAATATTGGTGAGAAAAAAAATGCATTGAGAGTTATAACAGTTAATGCACAAATTATTTAGCTTAAATTTCACTAGAGACCTTAGGTGGTTACAGTAGTCTGGTCCAGAGGGCTAAATACATAAATTGAATAAAAAAAAAAAAAAACTTTAACTTGATAGTAATCACAGAAATAATGAAAAAACAAAAATAAATAGTCAGCAAAAATATAATAATGACAAAATCTGCAGATGACATCTTACTAATACAGAGATTAAGTCCTTTAGGGGACAAAGGCCTCATTTTCCCATCTTTCCCACAATTTAGATCTTCTTCTTGCTTCACTCCTTAGGATGCTTTGTATGAGCGAGTTGCCGCTGTTTCTCACTCGGGTTACCAGGCTGGACATTGTTCGCCTTACAATGATTTTTAAATTGTCCAGGTGGTTTTCTAAGAACATCTGTGTGGCGGAGTGGTAGCGTGGAGTGTTTGTGAGGCGTCTCAGAATGTCATTGTGCACAACAGTGATACGTCTCATGGTCTCTCGGGTATAGTTCGTCCAGAGGGAACACCCATAGATACTGTAGCAGTACGAGCGGAAGAGCAGCAGTTTCACGTCTCGGTGACAGAAGGTGAACTGCAATTGAACTGGAGCGTTAAAGAACATGTTCCTGGTTTATTCAACAATGTGAGCAAAACTCTCCAAAATTGTTCGTGATGTCGTCTTCTCGACGAAAGGACAAGAGAGAGAGAGAGAGAGAGAGATGAGAGAGAGAGAGAGAGAGAGAGAGAGAGAGGGACACGGTAGCAAAACTACAAAGAAGTTTCACCTTGCAAATTACCCAATGCTGCAGAAACACCGTCGTCCAAGACCAACATCCGCAACTATTTCAAGACCCGTGTTCTAAAAGGAGTAGCGAGAGGCCACCTCAAATTTTGGTTAAAACCCGCGAGGAAAATATGAAGCCTCGACGCCGCAATGCTATTGCCAGGACGGTGGTGAGCCAGCGGGCAAACACTCCGCCTTTAAAAGGTTCTTGTCTGTTTGGGCATAGATAGCGTGGATGGCGGGAAATGAAGCGCCTTCCCGATGACGCCTGTCAACAAAATGGAAGGGTAAAAGAAACAGTTCAAACAATGAATTCAAGAAGAGCAGCGAGATGACTACACCATAAAATTAAATGAGCAACTACATAGATGAAGACAATGCAAATACTATGTGGGTATAAGTTAACTCCTACGTTTAAATATACAGTTCATCTTACAAGCTAGACACTAAAGAAACTTGAGCAAGCTTACACGAGTCTACTTATGTGCATGCTAATGGTAAGTTTTTTTTTTTTACTTTAACCCCAAAACACCGATGCGTTTCCAAAATGAAAAATGCAGTAAAAGAAACATAAACGATGATGAAGGGAAGCACAAACTCGAGTTAGAAAAGGGTTTCACGGTCGGCAGAGCGTGGAGATGAAATCACCATGGCCTCCAACGTCGTGTAACGCCAAGGGCCTCTCTCAAATTCCACTGCTGGTGCGCTTTCTGTACTTCGCTTCCAAAAACCTCAATACGATCAAGGCATTCTCACCCGGGTGTTGCGAAGGACATCTCCGTCTGCTAACATCTTTAAATTTGACATTTTGTTGACAGTGTCTTAATCCACATACTTGATCCTAACCTTTCTTACATCAGATTGTTCATATCTAAGCATTTTATCTATTTCCCTTGGAGATCTTTGCTACTTTGCAATTCCCAGCAGGATACAGGTTTTACCACAGTATGGCGACCTATGCCAAATTTTTGGGAATGTAAAAGATAGAGTTCATTTTCCATGAAGGTTAGTTCCAAAAGAAATGAGCCAAGCAAGCACATCAAGTCAAAGTCTCAAGCAAAAACCACTATGCCAAAACTGATACAACTGCATTCTAAAGAGGAATGTGATGGTAAAAGTTAAATATATCTTAGTTTAACTAGAGCACTGAGCCGATTAACAGCTCTCCTGGGGCTGGTTCGAAGGATTAGATGTCTTTATGTGGCTAGGGACCAACTTGTTACTTAGCAACGTGACCTACAGCTTATTGTGGGATCCGAACCACATTATATCGAGAAATGAATTTCTAATCATCAGAAATAAATTCCTCTGATTCCACGTTGGCAGAGCGGGGAGCGAACTTGGGCTACCAAATTGGTAGGGGAATACGTAACCCACTCGTCCAATGACGAATATAGGAATACGATGGAAATTATATAAAAGATAAATATGGTGGAAATTGTATGGAAAGCAGAGCTGGCAAGAGGATAGCGCCATACTTAGTTTTAAAAGAATTGTATGAAACTACAAAAACTCCAGAGTTGTAAAACCTCTACTACACCTTGCATCAGCAGCGTGTGTTGAAACTGGACTCTGTCCTTTTATAAGTTCAAAAGCCCCTTAAGAGGCTTAAGAGGGGAGATACAACTGAGGGCATCAGAAGCAACAACAATATGAAATTTCAAACAATACACAGAAAATGAAACAGACGAGGGTTCAATTGGGAATTTTCTAACGGAGAAAAAGTAGGAAGAATAACAGTCAAGATTTGTGACGTGAACAGTAACATGTCCAGGTCTGGCACTGAAAGATGTTCCAGGTTAGAAGAGTAGAGTCGAACCCAGTCGTTCGTTCACACAACAACCCCAGGCCGATGTCTCAAGGCCAGAGGGGATTCATCTTTCCCACACAAAGACTATAATGATTCTGAATATTTTTCAATTCCCTTGAGAAATGATTGAAAAGTGGAAATAAAACCAATACAAAGATTTCAGGAAAACAATTTTGTAAAAAAAAAAATTAAAGGGGGGGGGGGCGGTGTTGAGGCGCGAACACATTCACGGACAGATCTAACCTCTTACATCTAGTAAACGGAGGCTTACAGTAGTACCCTGTTGCCTGCAAGTATGCATCTGCGTAAAAAACATAAATATGGCAAAAATCCATTTCCAAATAAAAAAGTAAGTAAATAAAGCGACCAAAAAAACAACCAAAAACTAACTCGCTAAAGGAATACTACCTTATCGTCCGAAAAATATCACCTCATATTTTTACACTTATCGTTTACATCATTATCGAACTGCCACTCACAGAGTTTTATGAAACGATTACATTAGGTTTTTTATAATGCAGCCACATCGCCATAAATTTTGCGGGGAATCACTAAATCTGATCAAACTGCATGGCACCTGCCACTTTTTCGCTGGACTGAAAAAGTTCTTAATAGCAGTCATGAATATATAAATAGTAAAAATCCTTAGAATAGAATGGGTGGCGTTCTGTCCCTCAATTCTAATGTCCAAAAGAAATATATAAACTCTGATAAAGGTATAATATTCGTCCAATGACCACGAATAATAAAGAAACATAAAATTAAAACATTAATCATTAAACTTGAAAATAAACAAGAACGAGACATGCATGACAAAGAAAAAGCGAACTCAGGAACTCAGAGCACAAATCACTTGTCAGGCCAAAGATGGGACTTTCAATGACTTGTGGCATGACCTGACCATAAAGGCAATCTATTAAATGTTTCAAACGAATCCTTCTGAAAATAATAATAATAAAAAAGAATACACAGACACAAATCCCCAAATGACAGGAAATAACAGTAAAACCACATCAGATAATCCTCACGACAGGGAAGAAAAAATAGGCTTCAAAAACAAAACCCCTCACGAGCTCCTATTACAATTTCAGAATTTGGGGGAAAAAAACAGAGAGATCCCAGAAGGTGAAGGATGAATGTTTCGATGGCAACAACAGTCTACAGTCTAATCAAAAGCTCGAATTTTATGACAACTACAACAGCCAAAGAGACTTATCCAATAAAGTGCCTCCATAAAAAGGAATTCATGCATAATGCATAAGGCTCACAAATGAGAGAGAGAGAGAGAGAGAGAGAGAGAGAGAGAGAGAGAGAGGGGGGGGGGGGGGGGGTGGTTGTTGGCCAAAATGACCTTCATTTCCATTCCCTTGGTTTATCCAGCTTTTTGTGTAACTCTCCTCCTCTCCATCTATATCCCTTTTATAAAACGACAGGGCTCATTCAAACGCTGGCATTTTCATAGCATACAATGCGTCTCTTAAAATATAAAACTCTTGCTGTAAGAATACAAACATATGACAAGGGGGAAGACATTGCACAATAAAGGATTGGCAAGAAAATATAGAACAGAGATTGTGAGAATTAAGCTGCAAAATGGCCGACTGCCCAATGGAAACACTGAAGGAGAAACAAAAATTCTTCGGTTTCTGTCTTCACCTTCACCCTTCTATGGGATTTAATTTTATGACTCTACCCCTCTCTCCTCAATCCTCTCACTCCAACTATGCAATCCTGCTCTACCTCACCGCCTACGTCCCGCAGGGAGGGCGAACTCATCTGAACTGAACAGTTCCACCAGATCAATATAACAATAAACATCGACCTTCAGTTTTAAGATTCATGGAATAGAAAGTCTTGGTTATACTCTGGAAAAAGGTATTTGTAGTTGAGAGGCGGCATAAACTTATACCCTCTTGCAGTGGCGGTGTGGTGGTTTACAGCTTCACTGTGCGTCTTGGATTTGTTGGGTTCGATGGTTCGCGCCCGTGAGTCGACAAATCTCTTATCGACAAAAAAATTCCCCTTTGGGTAACAAATATAAAAATATATTAATTCCGAGGTAGAGTGAATTAGACATTAAAGGACATTTGTAGCTCGATGTGTATATAATATATATATAAATATATAAATATACTCTAGGGCTAGGCCATCTTTTCGCTATGCTGCCTTTTATAAACATTACCACATCCGCATTTTTCTACATTTCGACTCTTCTCATTCAGACAAGTGATATTTATTTTTTTTTATTCCCAACAACATTCCCTTCGCATCCAATAACAAGAAGTGGCCAATTATTGCCCGTCTTATTCACTCAAATATTTACTTCCGAAGGAAATCTTTCTCTTCCAAACTTTCTGAACAGCTACTTTAACTTCCCTGCTTCAAACAGACGCCAGTTTGCGTCTTCTCTCATCAGGACTTCATTCCTTTCATTTGCCGCCATTCATTGGTCATTGCTACTAATAGTCCCTCACTCCTTTCATTTGCTCCCATTCATTTGCCATTGCAAATAACAGTCTCTCATTCCTTTCATTTGCCGCCATTCATTGGCCATTGCTACTAACAGTCTCTATTCCACCTTCTTTTCACTCTCATCGCCTCACTCTTCCTAGGATTCGTGTTCGTTGTCCCACTATTACAAATCCTTTCTAATTCTTTCACCAGTTTCTGTAGGTTCTCTTCACTCCGTTCATCAGACAAACTGTCCTGTCTTTGACTGTAATCATTACCAAATTGCTTAAAATACAACCAAGCTATAGAGACATAATGCACATTTGTGTGCAATCTAGTTTTACACCGAACCGTCTACAAGTTCTGCTTTTACCTTGAAAACTTTCGATCACTGTTAACGAATAATCCTCAACGCCATAAACCCCGAAGGGGAGTAGTGTCATCAGTGCACCTCATGCGGTGCACTGTAGGCATTACTTAATGTTCTTTTCAGCATGCCTTCGGCCCCTAGCAACAACCCCATTCTTTCCTTTTACTGTACCTCCTTTCATATTCTCTTTCTTCCATCTTACTTTCCACCCTCACCTAACAATTACTTCATATTGCAACTGCGAGGTTTTCCTCCTGTTAAACTTATCAACCCTTTTACTGCCAGTTTCCATTTAAGCGTTGAATGGCCTCATAGGCCCCAGTGCTTGGCCTTTGGCCTAAATTCCATATTCAATTCAATTCAACGCCATACCAATCACACACAGCCATCGGACGATACTCTTAGAAAAGAGAGTGGTTGCGTGTAGAGTTAACATACCCATCTAATCAAACATCAAGTGTTATTGAAGCTTGAAACAAACCTTAGAAGTTTGAGGCAAACAGTGAAGTAAGTGTCAGGACGACACCCAAAGGTCAGATTTGCAAATGGGTAAGAAAATATGCTCGCTAAATATCACACATCTTATCCCTATCAACATTATTAAAATTATAATGCTTTCTCAGAGCTGACGTGTTTCCATCCACCCACAATTTTCAAGTCATTCATCATTCCAATGACACAGGTATATGCCTTATCACCAAACAGAACCTCTTCATTAGTATATCTTAATGTTCAAAAGTGCTCATTGACCTACCTCATCATGTAATTCTTTCCCATACAAACGCACTAATCTGAAATGCATTCATAATCACATACTAAACACATCCTCTTCATTTTCACTTTCGTTGCAGCAGCTTCTTATTACGTTCCGAAGATTGCAACATCCATCTCTCGTGGGATGAGACAGGGAACGAGGAGAGTGTCCCGCGGGGCTTCGCAGAGAAGAGAAGAAAGGAAAAATTCATCTTTCTTTTCTGTGATGATAAAATCGCGCTCAACAAAAACGTGGGAATCACGGAATTCCATTACCAAATGAAGATGAAAGGGAAATTGCTTATTTCCCTTTAGGAACAGCCGGAAGAGATCATTTGTATGCCATTAAAAGGATCTTCTAAGGTCTAAAACTTTGGTGACTTAGTTTATGAAAAAATGAGTCCTAATACCATTTAGACATTACGCTTCAAGGGATATCTCTCACAAAGGTTATTTTAAGTAATTCCTAGGTCATGAAAATACCCCGTTCATCTCGATCTTTTGTGATCAGGAGAGTACTTATGCCAATGTATTTCCAGAGCCCGAATTTGTACACAGTGAAAACTAATAAGATTTTCAATGTAAAAAGAATGATATCAACAGTTTCCTTCTTTCTCTATCTTGCATATTGTTTTTCTCTTAATGATTATCAACTCTACTTTTTTCGTCATATCTTTTCCTGTTCACGCGCTTTGATTTATTTATTTTAAATTATTTCTTTATCTTACAGATTTTCTTTATTCTTTTAGCTTCGATTCCATCAATCACTCGTGGCTCTTCTTTAATATTTTTCCATTTCCATTTTATTCCTTAACTGTCTATTTCATTTAGCCTGGCCTTCAGCATTTCTAATTTCCTTAATTTTCAACTTATTCACTTTTTAATTCTTTTATATTAAAACCTTTTCCTCACTGGCCCTTTTGTATCCAACCTACACTTACTCTCATTTGCTCTATTTTCGTTATCTGAACCTTCCTCCTTTTTTATGTATTACAATTTTCTTCTCTGCTTTTCTTTATCAAACGCCGACTCTGTTTTCCCCTGCCTCTCTTTCACACAACACTATAAAATTCCTATCGTAAGAAGGTAAAGTTTGCTTCAAACTTGTAAACATCATGAGTATTCCATTCAAGTTTTTTTATCAAAATTGTGCTAAGTTTCTTTCTGTGAGGGATATAAGTATTTCAATCCCCCCTCCTCGCCCCCCCCCCCCCCCCCCCCCCCCCCCCCCCCGCCCCCCCCGGGAGAGAAAAAACTTTCACAAAAAGCTTCAGTAAAGCAGTAGAATACCGGGAACTAGCTGGGAAGAAAATCAGCTTCAACACAAAATACGAATTCCAATAAAGGCGAAAATTTCTGAACTGAAGGTCAACGTCAAATCGCCTTCTACTTAAAAGCCATTCAAGTAGCTGTCTTAAGCATTTTTTCGTGTATCTACCGGAAATGGGCAACTTAAGGGCATTATAAGGGTTGCGTGTACTATCGGCCATTGAATAAAATATATGAACCACACACACATACACACACACATAGACATTTCTAAATGAATACAGCTAAGCGACCTTGCAATCAGTAGTCACTATAGAGAGAATTCCCGTGTTTGTTTTAATACTCTCTCTCTCTCTCTCTCTCTCTCTCTTGCATAAACGTTGCAATCAGTGGTCTCACATGTTTTTACGGTCCAAATCCACACCAGTGCTGTGGCAGAATCCCTGAACAGATGAATACAGAATTGCTGTTCATACTGCCTCCACTTGCGAATACAAAATGCCTTTCGCAGATATAACTTTTGGGTGTTGTATAAAACTGGGTATGACATTTTCAATCTAAACACGATGCGAATTCTCCTTTTCAGTGTGTTTACTAAATGAATGAAGTAAATTATTTCTTTTATTAGAGAGAGAGAGAGAGAGAGAGAGAGAGAGAGAGAGAGAGAGAGAGAGAGAGAGAGAGCTACACTACTTGTAATTTCATCTAAAACGTTAGAAAGAGATATTATACTAATACAGTACAGTAAGTCATAAAGATATTAAATGAATTTTGTTTATAAGTTAGATACAGGAAAATAAAATTAGTGCGTCTGCTATATTTTTATTCAAAACTCACTCATGATTTGCTTTCATACCGACTCGTTTCCCAGCATCGATTCTCAGCGTTAAAGCCGCGTAAATTTAATACTTCAACATTACCATACCACCAGCAAGTCGCGGGGCTGTATCATTTATGCATATGTTGCATGAATGCACATGACATATTCCCCTCGTAATGCCAGCGGCGCATTTTAAGGACACCAAATTGCAAATGCGTTTCTCTGTAAGTAATAAATGACATTACGGGATTAAACGAATCTCAGGTATTAAATATTATGTCAGCTAACTAATAGGCCCTCACAACAAACAGCGATATCCTTCCCAAGGATGAATTTAACATTCTCTCTCTCTCTCTCTCTCTCTCTCTCTCTCTCTCTCTCTCTCTCTCTCTACTTTTTTAGTGGTCTATGTTACCCATTTATTCATCATCCCTTTAAAGGGTAAGATGTACAACAAAGTTGATAAATGAAAGGAGAACGTCGACAATGTAGTTCTGGAGCCATATTAGACCAATTGGTGAGGATCAATTTAAATCAACGTCTTCGATTAAAAGGGTTTACAAGAATCTGCTGATTACCAAGCCATCTCTTTTAAGTTAAGCTTTAGCAGAAACATCTATAAATGCATTAAAACGGGATAATACATGTTAATACTTGACTTAAGCGGCAAGAACATTAAAAAAATACTAAAAAAATTCTCAAATTATCACAACAATGAAAATAATATTAACAACATGAACACAATGGAAAAGTTAAGCAACTTCTATATCTTCTTATTACTACTGGTCATTATTCATGTCAGATAGTGAGCGATTAGAATGTAAGGTCAGTAGTATATTGTCTAGACTCTAAAGCACCATAAAAAAGAATTTTTTCTGAAGAAAAAAATAAGGTTAACAACAAAGAGACCACCGTATTTTATCGGCGAAGCTAAAAAATACTTCGATACCAGAAATTTAGAATACATTTTCAAGAATCATCTCTCAAAATGCAATGACATCTCACATGATGCAATCGCTTTTATATACATCAAGATTTATTGGCTAACCATAAGCAGACGCTGCCGTGTTTAACCTCGTAGCACTGACAGTTACTCCACTTTCATAAACGCGAGAGGACACAGCCGAAATGAATATGATTAGTATTGGTCACATTGGCACCTTTTCACTCGAGGACTTTCCCCATCTTTTCTTTTTCGAAAATGAATATCCGAACGATTCATTTCATTCTCATGAATATTAATTAAGCAGCCACATCGAAGCCAACGGGGTATAACCCGGTATGTGTCAACCTTTGCGGCCTGTTTAGTACAAACCAGGTGGTATGACCGTAAAAAAATAAACAAGAGACTGTAAATATCATAAAAATAATGACCCCCCCCCCCCACCAAGAAATATTAGTCGTAGATAAAATTCAAATACTGTAATTATATTTTTGCTGGATTCTGCAGCTCGCATTTTATTATATGTATCAGTCACTACTGAACTCAGAATGGAATCTAAATCGTTGTTCCTGGAGATGGTTTTGAAAAAGAAGACGCTTGAATTCTCGTATTTTTCCTTTTCTTCAATATTTGAACCAAATTTGACACAAAACAAAAACACGACTACGAATAAAAAGAAGAGGACTGTAACTCATTAGTCGTGACTTTCTGGAATAGAAAAGCTGAAACCTCTATACTTCCAACTTCAGCATGTATACGTGGCAATAAATCCAATGTTAAAACGATTTCTTCCGGGTCATTGCCCGGATTTTTAAGGCGAAGACGAAAGAGACTTAGTTCTACATGTACAAAGTTCTTATAGAGGAACCAATCAAAACTTTCCCACAAAAAAAATAACGAACCGTGACAATTATAACCGAAGAAGTATTTGTCAGAAACCTAGAGACTTGACAAGAAATGACACGCCACTGACGCAGCCACCATCTTCCACAAGACAATGATAATAACAACTAGCAAGTACTCGATACACCGCACAATTCCTCAAAGAATGAGACGACAGAACATATGATAAAATTTAAAGGACGATTAACTGTCACGCATCCGAAGAATGAAGGTTATAAAACGCAATTGATAGTGACTGCTAAACCAATTTTGTTATTGTTTCATGAAAAACCCAGCTGATTATTCTTGATGCTTTTCAACGCGATCCTTTCAACTTCAGTTGAAACACCAAATTTTCTAGCCAATGAAATGACAGCAAATGATACAGATGGTCCTATGTTATGATATGTATATCTTAGTTTACCAGACCACTGAGCTGATTAACAGCTCTCTAGGGCTGGCCCGAAGGATTAGATATTTTTACGTGGCTAGCAACCAATTGGTTACCTAACAACGGGACCTTCAGCTTATCGTGGGATCAGAACCACATTATATCGAGAAATGAAAATCTATCGCCAGAAATGAATTCCTCTGGTTCCGCGTTGGCCGAGCCGAGAATCGAACTTCGGACCATCGAATTCGTAGCCACTCGTCCAACGATGAACTTATAGATGATCTTGACGAAGCATCACAGTTGAAGTATAGTACTACATCCCCTAATTTAAACAGGAAACCTGATATCCATCAAAATATCGTTTAAATGTGTGTCGGTTTATTTCAACCTTCACTCGCTTTCAGCATAAACGTTTTTTTTTTTTTTGGCTTGTAACAGTCAGGGGATTCAACGTGTTTGAACATGAAGGTATTCAGTAATCTGTAAACTTTCATAGCTCAATCATTTCCTTGACCTGAGAATATTGTCTCTGGAGACGTTAAATAAGAGTTTTCTGAATTCAAAAAGAAACATATCTGCAAAGACATCAAAACTTTATTTATGATTGCATTTAACATTTTAAAGTTCGAAAAATGTTTCTCAATACAAACTTTTATTTTGTTCATTGTTATGCATTGAAATGAGCAAATACAAAACAAAACACTTGATTATTATTACAAGAATAGATCTCTTTGCTAATATTAAAGCTGAATGGAAGTTCTACTTTTTACTCAAGACATTTCGATAAGTGAAGACTACAATTAACCACAACTATAAGATGACATGTTATCACAAGACAAAACTCGTACCGCAGATTAACATATTACTGGTTTTGCAAAACATCCCAATCGGTTGAACGAAAACACATTTTTATAGGAGTATCGTGTCTGTTTTAATAATTTGCTCGGCTCGGTGCGCGAGCCTCTGTAAGTGTTAATGGTAAAGTGAGAATTCTACCAGGATTTGCTTAGAAATTTGAAACATTCGAATTTTTTTTTATTTTTAAATTTCAGTAACAAAAGTAACAGCAGGAGTAAAAGCGGGAGGTGGAAGAGTGGACACATGGCAAAGTGTATTTATTTGACATGAGAAACAATACAATATTGGGAACGAAAACAAGCTACTTGCTAAATCCATAGAGAAAGGAAGCAAGCTACTTACTAAACCTAAAAGAAAACAGATATTAAACAAGAGAATCAAGGTAGTATCATATGGAAATCAAAGCAAAATGGAAAAGCAGACAAAGTGATACGAATGAGGTACAAAGACCAAACGATTTCTTATAAGCAAAATCTATACCCATTACCCGGTAAACTTTCAGAGATATGTATCAAGATGCACGACATGTTGCATCAAAACACTTCCTATATAGATACAAACGCCATCGCTGAGCAAGAAATGTCATCCTTTCCAAACCTCCTAAAAAAACGTACAATCAGCCGAGGCGAAAAGACCAGGTAGAGTATGATCGACCGCCAAATGAGCGTCCTCGTGGCAAGGAACAGTGGGAGAGATCGTCAGAATAAAATGGCTTTGAATTCCCTTATATGGAAAAAGGCATCCGTTCATTTCCCTCATTTTTTAACTATAAAACGAAGAACAAAAGGATCTCCTGGCTGTTATTGTGCAACGGAGGGACGCCAAACAAAAAAGCCCCTTCTCGGCTTCCTCTTGTTTTTGTGTCTTGGTTTGCTCACAGAGTGAACTAAGTGACGTCACTGCCTCCTACGTCACTAAATTCGGCGACTTTGAGAAATCTAATTACGCCAAGGATCTTCGAGGGAGCTCAGATTAGACAGGTATCATCCACTGCCTCAAAAATATGCATGGACAAGTAAACGTAATTGACCAGTTTACGCTATCCTACCTGGCTAATATCTACAAATATCTCATAATGTCTTGTCAGCGGCAAGGGAAAGAAAACTTGATGGAACTATTCATGATTGTAGATTTATCATTTGCATTTCTGCCATTACAGATTAATAATGCTGAGCGCGCGCGCTCAGATACAAATACACGTTATATATATATATGTATATATATATATATATATATATATATATATATATATATATATATATATATATATATATATATATGTATATATATATATATATATATATATATATATATATATATATATATATATACATGTGTGTGTGTGTGTGTTAACCGAAGGGGAATTTTTTTATCTGATGATAACTTCGTCCAGAGTAGGAGGAGAAATTAGGACTTCAATGATGCCTTCGGTTAACATAATGAGAATTAATAATTCTCATTATGTGTGTGTGTGTGTGTGTGTGTGCAACTGTGAAATGCTTTCTGTTAAAACAGAATTCCATCTAATAAAAGGAGTCTATCCAAAAACGTCAAACGTAGAAAGTCAATGCTATATTTCAGTTTTAAATTTATCTAACGCCATCTTACCATAAACCAACACGGCCGAGAAGAGATATGTTTAAAACGCAT
This sequence comes from Macrobrachium nipponense, assembly GCF_015104395.2. Classification (NCBI taxonomy): domain Eukaryota; kingdom Metazoa; phylum Arthropoda; class Malacostraca; order Decapoda; family Palaemonidae; genus Macrobrachium; species Macrobrachium nipponense. The sequence continues at coordinate 25,032,735 of NC_061108.1, read as the reverse complement.
TTTACTAAATGCGTAACCCGAATAGATTTATAAAAGCCATCTGCTCGCTACAAAAATTAGATGTTGTAATATATAGATCCGACAAAGACTGCAAAATCGTGATCATGGACAAAGATTTTTAGCTCGACAAAATCAACCAACTCCTTAGTGACACACACACATTTATGACAAATTGACGAAAAATCCCCTACAAATGTTTCTACATAATTATATAGAACTGTAAAATTAATTGTCAAGGACAAAAAGAGCATTGAACTTCTGGAGAAATTTAAAGTCATTAACCCAAAACTACCATACTTTTATGGCCTTTCCAACATTCATAATCTTCCATTCAGACCTATTATCTCAAGTGTCAGAACTTTCAATTATAAAATTTCTAAGTGTTTAGCCGGACTACTTTCCCCTTTCTTGGGCACATTTCCTTCGAGTCACATAAACATTCTGAGGATTTCTGTCACAAATTCAAAGAAGCACATAGGTATACCACTTCACAGCATAAAACTTTTAAACTTAAGATGTAGATTCCCTATTCACACAAGTACCATTACAGGACGTTCCACAGATTTTGAGAGAAAAATCAGCCCTCGATTCAGATAATTTTCCAATAGCCCTAGATAAAATAATATAGTTAGCTGAATTATGTATATCAAATAACGTCTCTTCATTCGGGGAGCCATTCTATAAACAAAATTTGGGTGCATTATGGGCAACCCTTTAAGTCCTGTATACGGAATATTTTGAAACTTTAATAATAAATGCAATCAAACCTAAAGGCGTGCTGTGGACGAGATATGTAGATGATATCCTACCATTTTGTGATAATAGATGCGGTAATTTCAACGACAGAATACAAATCTACCATACACAGACAACCAACATTTTCACTATTTTAGTTATCATAATATTCCTATCAAGATTGGCGTAGCCAGTAAATTATTCTTGAGAAGCTTACGGATTTACTCCCTGGATTTCCTGGAAAAGATAATTGAACTAATCCATAAGTAGCTGTCATCTTTAAAGTACCCTGACCACACAATTAAAAAAGCTATCCATAAAGGTAACATAATCTTCTACCGTCCTCCTCAAAACAAAACCAGAGAGACGCTAATGAACCTGAACTGGGGACAAATCACAATTAAGTGTGTACAATGTGAATGCCAAGAAAGACAATAGAGGCCCCGTAATGATAATTACCCTGACAGTCAGTCACATCATTAAAGGAAACTCTTACTAAAAATATTAACACTATGCTAGACATGATTCTTTGTCGAGCTAACAAGAGCATTTGGAAACATTCGTGAAGGGAGTGATTCGTCTGCACTCATGTAGCAAGATCTCTCGCATTTACTTTAAGGCTTTCTGAAGCAAATTACTTACACGAGGGAAAGAAGATTACTTTGGCTGCTTGTTTGTTTTCCTTTTGGTTTTACCAAAAGACAAACAAACAGCAAACAACCAAAGAATCAGACAAGCAAACCATCATTGGTTGTCTTCAGAAGAGAAGCAACTGTCCTGGATTAACCCAAGCACTGGATTAACCAAGGAGAGACAAAGGACATTTATAAGGATTGCAACTTATCTTCAGCTTTTCTTTTGAATCTCCTTCGGTCGTCTTATACACAAAGATATACAAGTTTTTATTGGCCTAGACTTAGAATGAATGTTATTTTCGTTTCGCAACTGTATTATTGCAAATTCTAAGAGGTTTGTAGAGACGGCGCTAATACATCACGTTATTATGCCACATTTGGGCAGAGAATTTAAGTGTGATGTTTCACTCATATGTTAAAAAGAAAAGAATATATATATATATATATATATATATATATATATATATATATATATATATATATATATATATATATATATATATATATATATATATAATCTAATGCATTATTCATTCATTTAAGTGAAAACAACCACCGAATAATTGGATTGAAAGTTCAGTAATTGCAAGGTCAAGAGATGTCTTATCACGAAATCTTTTAGAATCTGCTTAATACAACTTACTTTTCATTGTAATTTCAATGTTAGTCGTGGCCTTTTTCATTTTAGACCCTTGTATCTGAAACATGTTTAAGAATGACCTCAAAGATATAATTATGACTTAAATAAAAAATCAGTTGCCTTAGAGTTATAATTTTGTTGTAATTATGTCTGACATGTATTGTGAATAAGGTTTTGTTTACCAAGTTCTGAATTGCTGTCACCTATAATCCTTTAATTGTCTTCAATTGTTTCTGAGATGATTGTCTTAAACCTTTAATTGCACCCATTGTTTATGCTTGTTTGGGAAGGTTTCTTATCTTCCAGGTGTGTCGGATTCTAGGTACTAATCTCTTTATAATCCCTATCTGTCATTATACGAATCTTCTTGTATTGTCTTTTCTAGTATGTATGTCAGTCTCTGTTCAGTAAAGGACTTTTAACGTCGAAAGATCTTGCAGACCTCCTTCGTTTATTTTTCCTTCGTGGCATATATCTTTATTTATGGATTTATCACGTTCCTAACTTTCGTGATTCAGTTATACATACATACATACATATATGATATATATATGATATATATAATATATATATATATATATATATATATATATATATAATATATATAAATGAAGATATGTCACTTATCACGCTGTAGCATTTCCACATTCACAAATTCTAGCAGCAAATACCATAGTATATCAAGTTCACTACTCCACGAGCATGAGTAATTCCGAAGACGTACTGCATGACAATGACAGCTTAATATTAGAGAATGTTTATTAGAGTGTGCAGCTCTCTGCTTTGACTTCCATTTACTGGCAGGGCAACGACCTGCATCGGTGATGACATT
>NC_061108.1:24949893-25024893 GCF_015104395.2 Macrobrachium nipponense | reverse complement strand
TATTTGCTATTTGGTCATTAGTTTTGTATTCTTTTCCTCATTAACTTACCTTGTGATATCCAAGTATTCTCTGAGGACTGCATTCCAGTGACATTTCTTTGAAAGTGTCGAGACATCTCATGGTTCCTTGACTGCTTTTATGAAAATTTAATTAATATGCTTGCTTAAGTTTAAAAACACACAACACCACACACACACACACACACACACACACACACACACATATATATTATATATATATATATATATATATATATATATAGTAATATAGTTTATTATATATATATATATATATATATATATGATTATATATATATATATATATATATATATAAGTTTGCTTAAGTTTACACACACACACACACAAACACACACACACACACACACACACACACACATATATATATATATATATATATATATATATATATATATATATATATATATATGTATATATATATAAACTTAAGCTAGCATATTAATTGAATTTTCATACCAGCAGTCAAGGAGCCATGAGATGTCTCGACACTTTCAAAGAAATGTCACTGACACGAACAATGCAAGGCTTTACTGGAATGCAGTTCTCAGAGAATACTTAAGATATCACAAGGTAAGTTAGTGATGAAAAGAATACAAGACTAATGACCAAATAGCAAATATGGAAAGAATGTTATACAGAATGAATACAATGTAAGATAGGTGAATATAAGTATGATTTCACCGAGGCAGCGAAAATGAAGAAGCAAACGTTGTATCACCAGAATGTGTCGTTCAACAAAACATGGATAATACAGCCGAAATATCGTTCAACTTGTGAGAGATGGCGAACGTCACAGTAAGGAGAAAAAAGAAGAAGAAGAAGAAGAAGAAGAAGAAGAAGAAGAAGAAGAAGGAGTAATTGCGAAGACAAAAAATAACTTCATTACTCGAGCGGAGAATATGACAAGACTGCTAAAAAAAAAAAAAAAAAAAAAAAAGTCCGAGTAAACCAACACAACTGACAAAATAGTATTGAAACCAATTGCACAAGGTTCATTCTTTACCAAAAAAAAGTTTAATTCTTGATGGTTCCGCGGCTACGTGTGGAGCCACTGAAAGAGAGATTAGTTAGCCATAAAATAACTTGATATGTTCGAAAAAGGCAACAGTGAGGGGAAACGTTAAAACCATTGAATAAAGTAAAATATAAAGGTACAAATATGCAAATTACTCCTTGTTCTAAAAATTCATACTCTAATGTATTCCAGCTCGTTCCTAATAAGATGAGGTCGTTCTTCAGTTCGGAATCAAAACTCTTCATCAAACGAACAACGTCTCTTCTCAATGAGAGTCGATATTACATTTAATAATTTCCAATTGCATAACATTACGAGCAACTAACAGCGCCGTTCTTCCAGCTTCCATAGCAACATTGCACATAAACATGCCAGTTCAAAAGGCTAGAAACTGTTTGATCGCATTCCACCAGGATCCCCAAACTCTCCAACTATGTGATACACAAATCTCTCTCCCTGCTGCAACGGTTCGTACGAATTACGTATTTACGTTATATTATGATAAGAATTTAATACTAAATTTATATTCTATGCCTGCATCTTCTTATGTCTGGGACCTTTATTAACCCCTTTATTTATATGATATTTCCCAGTTTATTTTCCGGGTAATCCTTCAGTTTTCTCCGCAATTCCTTTTGGTCTTTATTTGTGAATGATTCACTTTTTGCAGTCAGTCGCAATACTAAAGTCTTTCCGTAGCTTTCTTGGCCAACTACTGTTCTTTCCATTATCCTTGTTTGTTCTTCTATTCCTATGATCATCATTCTGTCCTTACTTTCATGATCCTCTTTTCTTGATTACTTCCAAGATCATTTATCGCCTTATTCCCAGTCCAAGCAGAGGTTCTTTTGTATTTATACTAATTTTTTCAAGAAATCACTTTCAACCTATTGTATTTCTACGAAATGTAATTGTAACCTGTCTTTCTATTAGATTCAAAGTTAGCAAAGGAAGATCTTGACATGGCTGCTTTGGAATACCTTCAATTACAAATTTTACCGGAAGTTTTTCAAGAAAACCACATTCATTAATTCATTCATGGCAATATCCACCTTACAGAATCCCCCTTCTGTACAAAACACACACCAGCGAATCTACATAAACATTCACTATGCGTAATTTACTACTCACCCAAATTCCAGGCCACTACCAATACTACATTTCATATTGTTCTTATAAAGAAGATGCAAAAGGGGGTTTATAGCGATTCAATATAATGAAATAAACTCTATACCACTGGACTGCAAAGACAACACAAATGAACCTGGATTTAACAATGAGTACTTCGATTTCCCCCATATTTTCCAATGTGAATATTCTATATCTTCCCCTCTATAACATTCATGAAATACAATTACGGCATGTTTATATAATCCATGAAAACAAACCCTTGTTAAGCTTGAATTTCAAGCATCTCCAACAACCCACATTGATTGTTTTAGGAGAAATGTTCACATCTTAATAATACAATATGAAATCAAATCATGAAATCTCCTAACACACGCAGAAACAAAAACAAAAAACAAATCTCTCTATATATATAGAAAAAAATAATAAGCAAAGAAACCAGCATTCACGAGCTTCAGGAAGTTCCTGTTTTTTCAAATGCTTAGCTTATTATGACAAAGAATTACTACGGAGCTATTTTCGATGTTCACTGATGAACCACGACTCTTACTATACAATCGACTGATTATTGAATGCGAAGTCCTATTGTTCTACGGTCATGTTTACGTTACTGGAGTTGGAAAAACAGATCAGTGCTATATTTATTGAGCCCCAGTTTCATCATCACTGAGCGTATCACTCAACGAGCAGTAATTGTCCTTGTTCATAAAAAAAAAGAGAGATATTTAACAATAGCTCTTCTATAGACCTCGTTTTCATTTCAACTATGAACTACTTTTATAGGTTTTAGCCTCTCTCTCTCTCTCTCTCCTCTCTCTCTCTCAGAACAAAAGTTTTCTTGTATTTTCCATTTTCTTTCTCCTCTCCTTCCTCATGAAAGAAAGGGTAACTGGTCTGCTCACAACCGAAGTACCATCGTCTGATTCCCGACCCGGAGACGAGAGGAACGGTACGGAAACGTTCTTGAAAACTCAGTAGGTCTCTGTTACTAAGCAAAGGAGTATTACTATAGCTGGTTCACCTAAGATAGATTTTTGGGTGAGCTCTATGCCTACGAGACGTTGGTTTGGCGGCCGCTGATTGGCTGGGAGATGCTTACCTCCCGGTACCAGCCAATCAGCGACCGCCAAACAAACGTCTTGTAAGCATAGGGATCATCCAAGAATCTACTAAGCTTAAGCCAACCTGTAACCAACTTGCCTCTCAGAGCATTGAATGAGACGCTGAACAGGAGCTGACGCCCTCACTGGATGAACCAGGTACATCAGACAATCTTCGCTCAGCAAAAAAAAAAAAAAAAAAAAAAAAAACAGACCTAGGAGTCTACCGCCTCTGCCAGACTTTGTCCAAGGCAGAAGTGACACTTAGACGGCCAAACAGTTCAATATCGCTACTCACTTGACAAAAAGCACCAAATCAAATAATTCATATGCTAATGAGTTCATGCTCTGAATCAAGTCACTTAACGCTTCATTCGCCCCCTTTCAACTTTTGATTCATCTTTTCTCATCGCAAAATTCCAAATCAGTTCTGTAAATTGAGCTTCAATTTCATGTTCAGCGTCATGTACTAATAAATAAAAAAAATCAAATGCAAATGACACGTAACGTTCAAGCCATTGCATCTGACTGCTTTCAAAATACCAACCAATGCTTCCCGTGTTTTTGTGACACTGGGTTTGCCCTGCCTTCATGTTACCCGGCGCCGTGCAGTATTCAGTTTCAAACAGAAATTGCAGAAATCTGATAATGTTTTGATACGATTGCTAAAAGACAGTGATGCGTCTTTATTATTTACACGCATGATGGATGGCACGGAATACTCTACTGATAGGTAAAATAGGCTTTTTTTAAACCCTTGTATCTGGAATGATATGTAGTGTGTTTGTTATGCAGACGGGGAATAATATATTTGTTATCGAACTTATTTATGCTTGCTCTTTAGGTCTAGTCGTCTGAGCTTTCTTTAAGTTTTTCATGTTTATTGGTAATATAAACAGAGGGTTGCTTTCCCACTTTGGTTGTGATATTTATTCGTTATCTTTAAATCTGCTTGCTTAATAATAAATAAAAATTGTAGCCTTGCGGCACCACTATTTTTTCATTTGTAAATTATTGTATATGAATTCATATTCGAAGCAAAATATTATTATTATTATTATTATTATTATTATTATTATTATTATTATTATTATTATTATTATTATTATTATTATTATTATTATTATAATGTTTTTTTTGCTCTATCACAGTCCTCTAATTCGACTGGGTGGTATTTATAGTGTGGGGTTCCGGATTGCATCCTGCCTCCTTAGGAGTCCATCACTTTTCTTACTATGTGCGCCGTTTCTAGGATCACACTCTTCTGCATGAGTCCTGGAGCTACTTCAGCCTCTAGTTTTTCTAGGTTTCTTTTCAGGGATCTTGGGATTGTGCCTAGTGCTCCTATGATTATAAGTACAATATCCACAGGCATATCCCATATCCTTCTTATTTCTATTTTCAGATCTTGATACTTATCCATTTTTTCCCTCTCTTTCTCTTCAACTCTGGTGTTCCATGGTATTGCGACATCAGTAATTGATACTTTCTTCTTGACTTTGTCAATCAACGTCACGTCTGGTCTATTTGCACGTATCACCCTATCTGTTCTAATACCATAGTCCCAGAGGATCTTTGCCTGATCGTTTTCTATCACTCCCTCAGGTTGGTGCTCGTACTACTTATTACTGCAAGGTAGCTGATGGTTCTTGCACAGGCTCCAGTGGAGGGCTTTTGCCACTGAATCATGCCTCTTTTTGTACTGGTTCTGTGCAAGTGCAGGACATTCGCTTGCTATGTGGTTTATGGCTTCATGTTTATTGCACTTCCCACATATGGGAGAGATGTTATTTCCGTCTATCGTTCTTTGAACATATCTGGTTCTTAGGGCCTGATCTGGTGCTGCTGTTATCATTCCTTCAGTTTCCTTCTTTAGCTCTCCCCTCTGTAGCCATTCCCATGTGTCATCGCTGGCTAGTTCTTTAGTCTGTCTCATGTATTGTCCGTGCATTGGTTTGTTGTGCCATTCCTTTGTTCTGTTTGTCGTTCTCCTGTCTCTGTATATTTCTGGGTCTTCGTCTACTTTTATTAGTCCTTCTTCCTATGCACTCTTTAGCCACACGTCTTCATTGGTTTTCAGATATTGCCCCAGTGTAGTGCTCTCGATGTTGACGCAGTCCTCTATACTTAATAGTCCTCTCCCTCCTTCCTTTCGTGTTATGTATAGTCTGTCCGTATTTCCTCTTGAGTGTAGTGCTTTGTGTATTGTCATATGTTTCCTGGTTTTCTGATCTATGCTGCGGAGTTCTGCCTTCGTCCATTCCACTATTCCTGCACCGTATCTAATTACTGGCACTGCCCATATGTTTATGGGTTTTATCATATTTCCGGCGTTGAGTTTTGACTTGAGTATCGCCTTGAGTCTCTGCATATATTCTTTCCTGATCGTGTCCTTCATCTCTTGGTGTTTTATATCCCCTCCTTCCATTATTCCCAGGTATTTGTATCCAGTCTCATCTATGTGTTTGATGTTGCTCCCATCTGGTAGCTTTATTCCTTCAGTTCTCGATACTTTTCCCTTTTGTATGTTGACTAAGGCACATTTTTCTATTCCAAACTACATCCTGACGTCCCCAGATACAATCCTCACAGTCTGGATTAGGGTATCTATTTCCTTGATGCTCTTACCATACAGCTTGATGTCGTCCATGAACATCAGATGGTTAATTCTGTTGCCTCTTTTCTCGAGTTGGTACCCGGCATCCATCTTCTGTAGTACTTTTGTCATGGGAATCATGGCTACTACGAAGAGTAGTGGGGACAGTGAGTCGCCCTGGAAGATCCCTCTCCTGATATTAACCTCTGCTAGTCTTATTCCAGAGCTTGTAAGTATTGTATTCCAGTTGTGCATTGTATTTTTGAGGAAGCTGATGGTGTTTTCCTCTGCCCCATATATTTTCAGGCATTCTATTAGCCATGTGTGTGGTATCATGTCGAAGGCTTTCTTATAGTCTATCCATGCCATGCTTAGGTTGGTTTTCCTTCTCCTACTGTTCTTCATTACCATTTTGTCTATCAGGAGCTGGTCTTTTGTGCCCCTACACTTCCTTCTGCAGCCTTTCTGTTGGTGGGGGTGGTGATGGTGTTTGTTCTCTCTAGGTAGTTGTATAGCCTTTCACTGATGATACCTGTTAGTAACTTCCACATTATTGGTAGGCAGGTGATAGGCCTTTAGTTACTGGCTATATTTCCCTTATGCTTGTCTTTTTGTACTAAGGATGTTCTTCCTGTGGTCATCCATTTGGGTGCATGGTGATTTGAGATACAATGCTGGAGTTGTTCTGCTATTCGTGGGTGTAGGGCCTTGAAGTTTTTGAGCTAGTATCCATGGACTTCATCGGGATCTGGGGCTTTCCAGTTTGGCATTTTGTTTAGTTGGTGTCTGACTGTGTCTGTCTTGATCTCTGTGAATCTTTGTTTTATTCTCCCTGTTTCTTCTTCCTTGACTTCCTGGAGCCATGTTGCATGTTTGTTGTGTGATACCGGATTGCTCCATATGTTATCCCAGAGTCTCTTACTTGGTTCGGCTTCAGTAATTTCTTGGTGGTTGTCTTCCCCTCTTAGTTGGCTGTATAGTCTTTTCTGGTTGGTTCCGAATAGTTTGTTCTGTTGGTATCCCTTATTCCTGTTCATGTACCGTTGGATCTTATGTGCTTTGGCCTTAAACCTCTGTTTTACATCTTCTATTGTGTTGATTAGTCCCCTCTCTTGTACTTTGTATTTCTCGTTCAGTTCCTCCCTTGTTTTCTTGCTTCTTAGCCTTTTTTCTGCCACCTCTTTCAGTTTACTCAAGTCCGATCTCATCACCATGATTTGCTTTTCCAGGCGCCTTTTCCAAGGAGGTTGCAGTTTTGGTTTCTTTTGGGTTGGTTGTGCTGGTGGTGTTGGTGTTCGAATCCCCATCAGTTCTGCTACTAATCTTGCCCCTGCATATGCCAAGTTATTTGTTTCTGTGATACTGGTGGTGTGTATTATGCCCATTATTTCATTGACCTCACTTGTTTTCTCCCTTAATTTCTTGGTGTTGTAGGCTTTCATGGAGGGGATCTTTGTTCTCTCTGTATCTGGCTCCATCCATTGTCTAATCTTTTCTACCCATTCCATCCTCTCTGTTACTTCGTCGGTGTTTCTTCGTGTGTCGTTGTTTGATACCTCATCATCCCTGTCGTTTTCTGTGGCATCGTCTCTCAGTTCGTCTTCATGTAATTCGTTGTCGTGTGACATTTCCCTTTCCAGTTCTTCTCTTTCTGTTGGGGAGAGCCAGTTCTTTTTCTTTATGTTCCTTACTTGGTCTGCCGGCCCTGCTCTGTTTGGGGGGTGTTATTCCTCTCATTCCAGATGTTGACCAACCTTCTTCTATATCTTCTCTCCGTCGGGTTGCTTCTGATGTAGCATCTCCATATTTCCTAATTTTCTTCTCTTGTCCATTTCTTCCTTTGGTTTGCTTCTGTAGCTCCAATCTCAGGCTGTTGGTTACTGTCGTTGTGGTGGTCAGTTGTTGGATGACGACCTCCAAGTACCTGACCGTCTTCCCCTTCAATTGGGCTGAATACCTGGCTGCCGGACGAAGCTCCTCTGTTGCCAGAGTTTCCATTTACGTCGTTGTCGTTTATTCCTTTATTTCCTAACATCATTGCTGAGTTATGCTATTTAACTCATAGCTGGACCCTACCCCATCAGGGATAGGTACTCATTTACAGCTGAGTAGACTGAGGAAATTATGGTAGAGATCCTTTCCCAAGGAATCAACGCCGAGGAGAGCAGTCACCCACCCAACGACTGACCAGCCCCAATGTTGCTTAACCAGTCCATTGACGACCTAACCCACTCTGCCACGGCGCCAAAATTATTATTATTATTATTATTCATTATTATTATTATTATTATTATTATTATTATTATTATTATTATTATTATGCGCCTGGAACCAAAAGACCGCTGACGAATGAATACTGACCACAAAAACCTTAAATTCATTTCTCAGTTTCCTTTTTTTTTCTCTCATCTTGTTTTATCACTGTCCTACGATAACTGCCTATTGAGAAGAATTCATACAACGAAATTATTACATCTTAAGAATATGACCATACAGTATTTAACTCTGATTTTAGGAGCATGGTCAAATAGTAAAAAGTTGTCACTAAAAGATAAAAAGGCAATATGCACCTACGTACATACTTTTTATGTGTAACAACGATAACCTACGGTAATAAATATTCGTGCTAGAGCACCCAGGTCAGGCCTCTCTCACCAATAACCCCTATTCAATTATGCCAAACACAAGCACCTTAGTCACAGCTTCTGAACCTAATTACCATCCCTCGACTTTTATTACGTTCACTTTTAATAGTAAATGTCCAGTACAGTAAGGAATAAAATATACAGTGATTTTATTTAACATTCTGTTGCTCTTCCCATGAGTTAAGTGAGACTGTTGAGCTCTAAATTTAGTTTGAGGCTGCCAACATCAGCACTGAGGCACTTTCGGCCATTCAGCGCTCAAGAAGGAAAAGATGGAGTTTGAGTGGCTGGACACCAAGGCCAAGAGATCCAAAAAATAAAGGAGTTGAAGTACAAGGACCCAACACCACAGCAACCATTAGAAGTAATAGTTAGTGAAGTTGGGTGTCACTAGGGGGCCGAGGGAAAGCTGCAAACATCCTTTCATTAAAACCTACAGTGCAGTGAGCGTACCACCTGAAGAGCACTGTCGGCTCTAACCTAACAAGGGGACCGGGTCTGTCAAACAAGAACACCGGACCGATACTCACTTGGGACAGAACACAATTCTGTTATTAATTAAGGGAAGTTCGTTACAACTTTGACAACAAATGAAAGATGTTCGCTGTGTCAGATCTCCAAAGTAACGCAGCATTTCCCATCATCATGTTGCTGGCGAGACTAGGTAAGGCTTGACATTTTAATCATTTCATTTTCGTCCTTATATGACCTGTTGCATTCTCTGCCTTTTCTGCGTTCTCAGAGACCTCTGAATTTCCTGCCTGAAAAGTCAAGCTTGTTTCAACCTATAGAGAGAAGCTACAGGGACCTTTATTCTGTGAAGAGAAAAAAAAATCACATTCACCACATCTGGGAGGTAATTCATAAAATCATAAATTGCAGATAACACCTAGACTTAAGCTCTGTATAGCCTAATTTCTTGTGGGCTGTGATAGTGTTATTTCTGAATTATCCATTATTTCTTGCTACTGAATATTGCAACTAAAATTCCCTTGTTTCAATTCAGCAAATGTATTGAAAACAAGCGCTAATAAAGGACACTTACGAAACACAAACTTCAAAATATATACGATTACAAGTTACAGAAAATTGGTGACGCAATAAAAACATGGAACCAGGACAAGATCACCAACGTTCAACGTTTGTGAACGGGATAATCGAGTTCCGCTGTTTTTTTTTTTTTTTCTTTCTTTTCTTTTCAACCCTCCGTTACATACTATTATACATTTAGCAACGCTCAAAGGATTTCAGGACTTCGTCGAAATATAGAATTTTCTTCATATTATCCATTTTTACAAAGGAACTTTTCGTGGTGATCTTTGCCGTGAAATTCTTTAATCCTTCTTTATTTATTAAATAAAACCAACGCCATCTAATTTATCGACGTCTCATTTTAAAAACCACATCTTACGTCAGATCACCACAACTAACTTGCGTCTTTTATTTCAAAACTAACCTACTACCATCGGCCAAATCTCTTACTGAATGGACACAGTTGTTGTTACTACAAACAACTACTCAACATCCGACCAACTATGATTCTGAAAAAACAGAGTTCGAAATTTAAATGTAATATATAAGACGTAGGTTGAATTGAATAGAGAATTATTTAGGCTAAAGGCAAAGCACTGGAGCCTATGAGGTCGTTCAGCACAAGGTTTGAAAGGTATAACAGGAGTAAAACCTCCGAGCAGTTGCACTATAAATCAATTGTTAGGAAAGGGTGGAAAGTAAGATGGAAGAATATGAAAGGAGGTACAGTAAAAGGAACATAAGGGTAGGGACCGAAGGCACGCTGCAAAGAATCTTAAGTAATGCTTACAAGACGGTACTAACCCCTATGGTATATGTAAGAAGTAAATCTTGGAAATTCATCTGATTTGTATCAATGGAGTCATGATCCTGAACATAAAAGCAACAGAAAAACATACAATATTTATCACCGAGTTGTTTTCTAACCCGGCGCATTCAACATTATTCCTGATATCATGTTCATCAAATTATTCGACCAATATGTCTTCCATTTCAGTTCAAGGGAAGGCGTCCATGCTCCCTACTCAGGGAATCACTCACGAATCTGCAGAAGATTAGACATCATCTTTCAGAGGACATCCGCCACCAATTCAATCCGTTAGAGCATGATGCCTTCGTCTCGTCGTGTTGGATTCACAGATTTGTGAACAACTGACAAAAGGACCGGAAAAGAAATGAGCAGGTTTCAATGCCAAAAGGTTGGGGGTTGGTTCCCCACAACAACCAGGACAAAACTTCCCCTTCAGCGCAAAAGAGCAAAAATCCTATCATTTATTCCTGATAGAGAAATCCGCTACATCAGTCAATTCTCTTCATCCGCTCTTAAGGAAAACAGCTTCTTGATGAGTGAGGCACGGCCAACTACTTGGGTGGCCATGAGTGAGGACGTCTGACGCCAACAGTACCTCCCTACCCCCACCCCTCGGGCATGAGTTCTAACAGCCTCAGTTTGCCTTTGTTATAGAATGGGAACAACGGCACACTGACAGGAAGTCTGGGCTACGTTACTTTCCAGACCAAGTTTCGAAATGCCAAAACATTTCGCCCAAGATGAAATGGCTTAAGAACTGAACCCTTCAAAAATGTTCATGGGAGAGAGAGAGAGAGAGAGAGAGAGAGAGAGAGAGAGAGAGAGAGAGGTTCATTCCACCTTCTCATCCATATATGAAGCCCCTGAAGCTTAAACTACAATTTTCATTTCTTTGTTTTATATCCTGATCTTTAGGTTGTCCGCAAACACATTTGATATTAAGAAATGAGAAATAACAAACATCTTGGTATTCCTTTCAGCTTCTCTGACCCTTCGTTTTGAAATGGTAAAAACTAGCCATTTATGGTGTTCGTTCTTCTACAAAGGTTTACACATTTTTTATTTATAAGTTAGAAACAGTACTCTTCCACCTTTTCATTATCTTTATCACTTTCATGTTTACACAGGACACACTCAGATTGTTCAAGAAGCGCATTTTCTCTGGATATTAAAACTTACAATATATAATTTACACTGCTTCTCGAGCAATTTGTCCTGGCCATGTATTTACAATCTTTATTTTTCTTATTACGTCTTGCAGCTTGTCATGGGTATACATCGTTATCAGTGTCATTTGTTCGAAACCCCCGGTAAAATGACCACTTAATTTTAAATCAAAGGCGTCCTTCGGTGGGATAAGGGGGACTGTTATTCAACCGAACCAGTGACCTCGAGGTCAAGTGTCGAAAAGGTAAACATCAGTCCAGCAACATTAAACCCGTTGTCGTTCATAGGGAAATGATTCCCAACGAAGAGCTACGCCATCACCAGCTCCTTCCCAAACAAGAGAAGCAAATACGAAGCTCCGCATTAGAGATCTCTTATTTCAATAAAAATATATTCACATAGGAACAATCTGCCGAAGGAACAAATTTACTTTCCCAACATTATCAGAAATGCTAACTGAAGAAGCAAAAGTAACCACATTTCTAACATCAAGGGCGAAAAAATTGACCAGTATTTTAAAATCGAGTGAATTGAGAGCTCATGATATTCACGTTTCTAGACTTGGAGATTCTTCCCAGAAAATTGTTTATCAGTTCTGGCATTTTCTGAAAGATTTTTAATAGATTAAGAAATGTATTAATTTTCCAAGAAAAGACAAGCACTACAAACTCCTTGCTTTCAGGCTCCAACATTCAGCCGACGTCCATTTTACTCGGTTACCAGCCACCAATTTTACAAAATTATCTTCTCAATTTTATAAAGAATATCAACTCTCTGTTTTTGCCAAGTTACGCAACATACTGTAAGTTCTTCTATTGTCCCCCTTTCTAAGCTAATTTGAGGTTAATAAAAAAAAAAAAACCTTTCCCGCAACAGATTCCAAAACGTCTTTTCTGATAAGTTTTCTCTTCTTTGCATTCCACCTGGGCTGGGAGGAAAAAAAGAAAGAAAGAAAGAAAAAAGCAGGGTAACGAAAAAATCGTAAAATTGTTATAAATGAGAGTCACATTTCTTGGTATTATTCCTTTCTTCTCGGTATGTTATCTGACAGGAAGCAGAAAGACACAATTGTCTGAAATATTGCTTTCTTATCTCCCCTGTGGCCTGGTGGTCCCTCTCGCTCCTGACTACGTTACTCGAGATAAACGCTTTGTTCATTTTATATTGCAATGTTCTCCTAAAGTATCCCCTGTTCTCGATTCTTCGTCCCCTTTCTTTCTTTCTTTCCTTCTCTATCCCTTTCCCCCCTTATTCGCGGCGATCTGGTAAAAGCGCTCTCACGACAAACCGATGCACCCGCATTCGATTCTCGGAGTGGACGCGGAGGGACGAATCCTCAAAAATACAGTATGAAGATGTCCTTCTGTTGACCTGAGCTGTGAATTCCGTACCCATTTGTTAGAGACTGCCGTGGGTAGTGAGCGTGCACGCGCGCACCACACCTCACAGGGGAGAAACCATCCATAGACAATTCTCGATAAAACGAGACATCCAGTTCTTTAATTAACAGGAGGGAAAACATCCCGCTTTTTGTTCAAGAAACTGGTGCAGATGATAACAAACGTCACTACAAAACGAAGTTGAAGTTTAAAGAAACACTTTCTGTCAACAGCGTCTTCTCATAAACAGTGGCCTCGTTTCAGCCACTTTTCCTATGATCTGAAGCATCGAAATCAAATAAATATCCCGTATATTTTTAAAGTACAAAACACAAAAAAATAAAAATAAAACCAAATTTAAGCAGCAAATGTCACCGATGGCAATTTATTCTATACGAATTTGTACGACTGTAGCCATTTCCCAGAATTTTTTTTTTTTCTTTTATTTGTAGGTAAGTAATTGATCCTAAGATTTTAGAATGACTGCCAAAGCAGAAGAACACTGAGGGCGTTTTATGAATAATGTGGTATTCATTTCAGTTATGGCTGAGACAGGTGGTATGAAAGACGCAATTGTTTGATAAACTGTCTTCCATCTTCCTGTGGTTGGCTGGCGTCGGCAATTCCTCTCTCGAACAGACGACTCGCAAGGAAGGCTTTATTGCGGTTTCCTGTTTACACATTCTCAAAAGACATCGTCAAATCTCTCTCTCTCTCTCTCTCTCTCTCTCTCTCTCTCTCTCTCTCTCTCAAATGCATAAAAGGATGATCAAGCGGCCACAAAAGCACGACTGCTAATTCCCTCAGTAATGAAGCATCCGCACTCAACAGATCGCTGATGGCTGATGAACGTGGCCTTCGATGTCCTCTCGATTTATCAACTGAGAAGCCGCTTCAAATATAGGCTGATCCGCGACAATTAGGAAGGTGCTAGTCTATGCAGATATGAATCTCATTCTAATGACTAAATGTTTCGCGGGCGGCCGTACATACGTGTGTGTGTGTTTGTGTGTGTGTGTAGAGGCCGCAATGGACCAAGCTGTCCAGATCAAGCCAGGTCTTCTATCCAAAGTGAATTAAGATGGACTTCACAACTTTACTCATGAAAGACCAGTCGCTTGAAAAGAGTAGTTTAAATAGTTCCGGAAATGTATAACAGGAGCTTGACGGTTGACAATTCTACATTCAAGTAAAAAAGTTATAATATATCTTAGTTTAACCAGACCACTGAACTGCTGAACAGCCTTCTCCCTAGGGGTGCCCTACGGCCCAAAGCCCAAGGATTAGATATTTTACGTGTCCAGGAACCAATCTGGTTACCTAGCAACTGGACCTACAGCTTATTGTGGGATCCGAACCACATTATATCGAGAAATTAATATCTAATATCCTGAAACAAATTCCTCTGATTCCAAGTTGGCAGTGGGGAATCGAGCTCGGGACTACCGAATCTGTAGGAGAGTACGTAAACCACTCATCCAGCGAGGAACTTCACATTCAAGTAACGAAGACTAACCAAGCAGATTGAAACTTATGAGGTTCCGACCCTCAACATTATCATCTGAATCTGAAGCCCTAAACAGGTCGTATATCATCAGGGCATGTACTACATCCACATGTTTTAAATAATAATAATAATAATAATAATAATAATAATAATAATAATAATAATAAAGTTCCAGTCGTTTCACAGGTCACTATTCCATTTAGAATATATTTAAAATCTGTGTAATTCATTGCGAAAGTCAGCCTTAGCCATCAAAGGCACATGTCACTTTCCATATTGTATATTTATGTTTTATGATATTTGTCAAAGCAATTTAACGTTACTTTCAACTCACTGAAGGGGTTTGACTTTCTTCACTGATTAGCAAGATAACCGTCAGTTTGTTATATCATTTCTACAAAACATACGAAATTAGAATTTTCGTGTCACAAAATCAGCCATTTTGGAAGAGTACCAATGCTTTGTTGGTGACATACGAATGGAAACTTGAGAAAAAGTGGAAAATTAAAGTTGTTTAAATTATGGTTTTTAGATATATCAGTATTCGATTTCCAATATTCTTTTTACCTTATGCCCCAAAAATGCGTCCTTCCTTGGGTTCAGATAATCATGTATATAAATGGCTAGCTTGTAGTCAAATGTCTTAGAAAACTGACAAAAAATGTGACCAATAATAACGAAAACTATAGACATCACCGCCGTGAGGTAGACTGTTTATAACAATAAAAGTAAGAACAGCTTCCCGAAATACTAAAATCTGCAAAACAAACATAACAAACGATGAAATAAGACCAGAAACCATAAGCTGTGAGCTACTGCTGTAAAATACCGCATATGGAAGGAAATGGAAGGAACAGCACAAAGGGATGCACTTTATGGCACAGCAGAGCGCGACCTCGGCTTCCGATCGTGCACAGAGAAGGGGCCAATTTTCACAGTGAAAGAAAAACCTTGGTCGGCTGCTTAAAACTCCGTGTACTGAAGGCAAGAAAGAGATGTCAATGTTCAGGCATTGCCTACGAGATAAACACCAAAAAATAATGCACGAATAAAAAAAATCAATATAACACTTCTATAACGAATGCAACAGGCAAGGGAGATCGTAGAGGAGACCATATATCTCAATTACTCCTTAGCAGCCATTATCTGACTAGCTTTTTGAAAGTTTTACGCAAGGCCCTACTAAGCGGTACACTCTGCATCGAGTACTTGCTGTCTCGTTCATGAAGTACTTGCTGTCTCGTTCACCACATCTTTCTCTTACTGAGCTGTCCTAGTTCATGTGCAAATGGCTCTTTCCTTATGCATTATCAAAACCCTCAAGAGATTTTTTTGGCAGGCTAAAATGTTTCATATGTATCTCTCTCTCTCTCTCTCTCTCTCTCTCTCTCTCTCTCTCTCTCTCTCTCTCTCTCTCTCATTTTCTAGGTGTAAGTTTTGCATCAACTATGTTTAGCAAGAATGACTTGCAGATTACCCTACAACATTTCACAGGTAACTAATTTCGCGCATTGTCAACTACAACAACAATCTCGCCTAGGAATCGTAACTGGAGTAAGCATCACTCATCCGGGAGATATTGCCGCAGTTGACTCAAACCCTCTCAACATCTATTGCTAACTGTCAACGCTAAAGGGGAATTTGGGTTGTGACTGCCGTTGAGAGTAACCTATAAATATGTCTAATCAACATTAAGGCTGATAAAGAAACTGACATTTAATCACACACAAAACAGCACACACATACATATTTTATAAACACAAAACAACACACACACATTTATGGTATGTGTGTGTGTGTGTGTGTGTGTGTGTGTGTGTTAGTTTTGAGGATGGAACAACACAAGTTCCCAGAGGTAAAAGTCTAAATTCTCCACTGAATAAAGATGAAGGCAGCGATCAGAAGTAACTTATCAACTTGTAACAAGATTATTAGCAGAGGCAGACGTCCCCGGGAGAGATTCGGCGACTATTTCCTTAACCGAGAGAGAAGCGAGATGATATACATCATTTAGACATCACAAACAAGAGGAACAATTACACAAACAAAACAGACAGTAGGCTTTTGAACAGAATATATAAGGATTTAAATCTTGCATTTGGTACAAAAATGTAATGTACACATTTGCCATCCTTTATTGACCTCAAACGAGTCCAATTCGACACAATGCAGTAGCGTTGTAAATTATTCTTTTACTCTTATGATTTCCGTAATTATCAGCAATTACCATAAGAGAACCATCAAACACACGGCCTGAGAAAAAGATCGCTTTTTTTCTTCTTCTTCTTCTTCTCCCCCATAACTCACTTCTAAAGATCAATATTCGAATATGAGTGGTCGCTTTATCGATTGAAGAAATACGCCTGATGAAATGAAATCATCAGGAGTCACAGGAAGTCACGTGACCATTTGTTTCCAGAACCCGGATGAGCAGATGAATTCAAACACCAGGAGACCCAAAAAGAAGAGCAAATACCTGAACTGCTGATGAGCTTTCTCTGTAGGTGAATGAAGAGGCTCATATTTTGGCCGTTTTTGGCACACGGGACTCATCCATGATTCAGCTAACAACGCCTTTGAGCTTTTGATTACTAAATCAGAATCTGACTGTCACCCAGTCAGTATAAATGAGGGTTTATAGCCAGAATCGTTGGCCCTTCAACTGAGACATCTGGTCATATTTTCTTTTTCTCAGTAATTACAAATGAAAAAGTTGTTCCTGGAGTGTCTTACACTTATAAGAGCACGCCCCAATACTTTATTTATTTCCTAAAACGGACGAAAACCTGAAATCCTGCTAAAACGATTTCTGAAACATTGATTGGATGCCGAACAATAACGAAAAAAAAGGTTTTTATCATTCTACGACAACCCTTTTTTATGAGTTTAATTTCATTGGAAAAACAATCAGAAGCCATATTTTTCCTGTCGAGGCTTTAAGAACAATGTGAATTTGGAGTGAAATATATACAGCATGTGTTGAAAAAATCCCAATATCCCAATGAAAATATCATGACTAAATCATTCACCCTACGAAGACGGACGGATTATTTCTACGTACAGAATATTTATCTCTCTCTTTCTCTCTCTCCTCTCTCTCTCTCTCTCTCTCTCTCTCTCTCTCTTCCATGAAAAGATAAGTCACAGTCTAGAATGGAGAGGATTTCCGCCACCCGCCACAATTTTTTGGGTGAGTTTTCCCGGCGATATTCTATTTCAGCACCGTTAGTCCGTTGACTGGGAGGGATAAGCCAGTAAAACCCTAGATTAAAACTTTTAGCTAAAAGCTTGAAAAGCCTGGTGACATTTTTTTTTAAATCAAGAGGTCTGTCTGCATGAATATTTATTCATTAGTAGAGAAAGTAATTTAGACATTATTTCTTTGGTGTTTACTGGAGCATATACAATATTTGATGTTTGAAGAACACTTCGGCGTTTTAAACATTTTTCTTATGCCTCTAACCGTAGCAAAATTGGCATGAAAGGGGATTCCTAAATGGATGTCGAGACCTCTGATGTTTGGCTTCAAAAGGATTTTGGACTCAACTCACAGCTTTTGCTTTCTAATTTTAGCTTTCTACCTAAGAAAACCACAGAGATGGCTTTGTCCGTCCGTCCGCACTTTTACATGTCCGCTCTCATATCTTAAAAACTAACAAGGCTAGAGGGCTGCAAATTGTTATGTTGGTCATCCACCCCTCAATCTCCAAACAGACCAAATTGCAGCCCTCTAGCTTTAGTAATTTTTATTTTATTTCCGGTTAAAGTTAGCCATGACCGTCTGGCAACACTATAGGACAAGTCACCGCGGGGGACCGTGGCTGAAGTTTCATGGGCCGCGGTACATACAGCATTATACGCTGTACAGATAACTTGCTTGCCCCGAAGAAACTTAAGCGCATATTTTACTTGATTTTTCTTGAAGTTGATTAATCAAACACATCCATTTATGACACTTTGATCATCGGGAAAATGTAGTTATAAAATCACACGTGAAACATTACATTACTTAAAACACATTCCTCCATCACACAGGGTATTGGAATTTCCTTCAAATCCTCACTCCTAGTTGAAAAATTAACTCTTTTCACTAAGTTTCTTGAATGTGGAAAGTTAAATCATTTCAAAGATTTGTAACAGTTAAATTTGATTTATGTCCCAAACTGTATTAATTACAATGATTTAAAACCAAAAAATTAATCTTGGAAATGAAATCAAAGGACATGATACAAGAGAGAGATCACACTAACTTCGCAACAGTGGTTATTATAACAAAAACTGTATACATCGCAACTCTCAATATCCTGAGAACATTTTACGTTTTACTGATCTTTGGAGTCGTCACATCAGTCATTCTATTTTCTCTGTCTAAGGTAAAACGTCCAAATTAAAAATAAAAAGTCATTTTGGGAAGCTAAATTAATTGCGATTTGAAACTGGTCATTATTTCGTTGGCATGATTCAAACACATATCTACTAGATTGCATTGCACTTTCCATAATGCCTTGGAAGGTGAAACCCCTTTTAATGAATCATGTAGGACTTGAAGGATGATTACAGGAATGATGTAGCCACTTCAGAGCTCAATTCACATAATTCCAACTTTGAAAATATAACTAAAGGATACTAAAATCCTTGGGAAAATAATGATTAGGATACGCCTTGCTGCTGGATAAGTGAAGCCACTCAGGTCGCTGGCCGCCATATTGGGACTGGCAACTGAATCCCTGGGTCGACCGTAGGTGCACGACCTTGCGATGACTAAGGTGTCACACCATTATTCCTCCAAGCTAAAATCACATATATCCAACTTTGAAAATATTGCTAAGGGATACTAAAATCGCATATTTCCAACTTTGAAATATTTCTAAGGGATACTAATATCACATATTTCAACTTTGAAAATATTACTAAGAGATACTTATATCACATATTTCCAACTTTATAAATAATACTAAGGCATAATAATATCACATATTTCCAACTTTGAAAATATTTTTAAGGGATACTAATATCACATATTTCCAACTTTGAAAATATTACTAAGGGATACTAATCTCACATATTTCCAACTTTGAAAATATTTCTAAGGGATACTAATATCACATATTTCCAACTTTGAAAATATTACTAAGGGATAATAATATCACATATTTCCAACTTTGAAATATTTCTAAGGGATACTAATATCACATATTTCAACTTTGAAAATATTACTAAGAGATACTTATATCACATATTTCCAACTTTGTAAATATTACTAAGGCTTAATTATATCACATATTTCCAACTTTAAAAATATTTCTAAGAGATACTAATATCACATATTTCCAACTTTGAAAATATTAATAGGAGATACTAATATCACATATTTCCAACTTTGAAAATATTTCTAAAGGATACTAATATCACATATTTCCAACTTTGAAAATATTTCTAAGGGATACTAATATCACATATTTCCAACTTTGAAAATATTACTAAGGGATAATAATATCACATATTTCCAACTTTGACAATATTTCTAAGGGATACTAATATCACATATTTCCAACTTTGAAAATATTTCTAAGAGATACTAATATTACATATTTCCAACTTTGAAAATATTTCTAAGGAACTAACTATCATAATTTCCAGCTTTGAAAATATTACTAGGAGCTACTAATATACAATATTTCCAACTTGAAAATATTACTAAGCGATACTGAAATCGCACTATTTCCAACTTTGAAAATATTTCTAAGGGATACTAATATCACATATTTCCAACTTTGAAAATATTTCTAAGGGATACTTATATCACATATTTCCAACTTTGAAAATATTACTAAGGGATACTAATATCACATATTTCCAGCTTTGAAAATATTACTAAGCGATACTAAAATTGCGTATTTGCAAACTTTGAAAACATTTGTAAGGGATACTAATATCACATATTCCCAACTTTGAAAATATTTCTAAGGGATACTAATATCACATATTTCCAGCTTTGAAAATATTAATAGGAGATACTAATATCACATATTTCCAACTTTGAAAATATTTCTAAAGGATACTAATATCACATATTTCCAACTTTGAAAATATTTCTAAGGGATACTAATATCACATATTTCCAACTTTGAAAATATTACTAAGGGATAATAATATCACATATTTCCAACTTTTACAATATTTCTAAGGGATACTAATATCACATATTTCCAACTTTTGAAAATATTTCTAAGAGATACTTTAATATTTAAATTTCCCAACTTTGAAAATATTTTCTAAGGGATACTTAATATCACATATTTCCAGCTTTGAAAATATTTACCTAAGGAATACTAAGTAACATATTTCCAACTTTGAAAATATTACTAAGGGCGATCTGAATCGCACTATTTCCCACTTTGAAAAATTTCTAAGGGATCTAATATCCACATATTTCCAATTTTGAAAATCTAAGGGAACTTATATCACCAATATTTCCAACCTTTGGGAAATATTACTAAGGGATACTAATATCCATATTTCCGCTTTTGAAATATTACTAAGCGATACTAAAATTGCGTATTTGCAAACTTTGAAAACATTTGTAAGGGATACTAATATCACATATTCCCAACTTTGAAAATATTTCTAAGAGATACTAATATCACATATTTCCAACTTTGAAAATATTTCTAAGGGATAATAATATCACATATTTCCAACATTGAAAATATTTCTAAGGGATACTAATATCACATATTTCCAACTTTGAAAATATTACTAATACTAAAATCACATATTTCCAACTTTGAAAATATTACTAAGAGATACTAAAATCGCATATTTACAACTTTGAAAATATTTCTAAGGGATACTAATATCACATATTTCCAACTTTGAAAATATTACTAATAGATACTAAAATAGCATATTTCTAACTTTGAAATATTTAAGGATATACTATATCACATATTTCCAACTTTGAAAATATTACTAAGGGATAATAATATCACATATTTCCAACTTTGAAAATATTACTAAGGCATAATTATATCACATATTTCCACCTATGAAAATATTTCTAAGGGATACTAACATCACATATTTCCAACTTTGAAAATATTTCTAAGGGATACTATTATCACATATTTCCAACTTTGAAAATATTACTAAGAGATACTAAAATCACATATTTCCAACTTTGAAAATATTACTAAGAGATACTAAAATCGCATATTTCCAACTTTGAAAATATTTCTAAAGGATACTAATATCACATATTTCCAGCTTTGAAAATATTTCTAAGGGATACTAATATCACATATTTCCAACTTTGAAAATATTTCTAAGGGATACTAATATCACATATTTCCAACTTTGGAAATATTACTCAGGGATACTAATATCACATATTTCCCAAGGCTTTGAAAATATTTCTAAGGGAAATATTACTAAAAAAAAATATCACATATAATTTCCAACTTTTGAAAATTACGAAGGGATAATAATATCATATATTTCCAACTTTGACAATATTTCTAAGGTATACTAATATCACATATTTCCAACTTTGAAAATATTTCTAAGGGATACTAATATTACATATTTCCAACTTTGAAAATATTTCTAAGGGATACTAATATCACATATTTCCAGCTTTGAAAATATTACTAGGAGATACTAATATCACATATTTCCAACTTTGAAAATATTACTAAGCGATACTAAAATCGCATTATTTCCAACTTTGAAAATATTTCTAAGGGATACTAATATCACATATTTCCAACTTTGAAAATATTTCTATGGGATACTTATATCACATATTTCCAACTTTGAAAATATTACTAAGGGATACTAACATCACATATTTCCAACTTTGAAAATATTACTAAGCGATACTAAAATCGCGTATTTGCAAGCTTTGAAAATATTTGTAAGGGATACTAATATCACATATTTCCAACTTTGAAAATATTTCTAAGGGATACTAATATCACATATTTCCAACTTTGAAAATATTTCTAAGGGATACTAATATCACATATTTCCAACGTTGAAAATATTTCTAAGGGATACTAATAGCACATATTTCCAACTTTGAAAATATTACTAAGAGATACTAAAATCACATATTTCCAACTTTGAAAATATTACTAAGGGTAACTAATATCACATATTTCCAACTTTGAAAATATTACTAATAGATACTAAAATAGCATATTTCTAACTTTGAAAATATTTCTAAGAGATACTAATATCACATATTTCCAACTTTGAAAATATTACTAAGGGATAATAATATCACATATTTCCAACTTTGAAAATATTACTAAGTGATACTATAATCAAATATTTCCAACTTTGAAAATATTACTAAGAGATACTAAAATCGCATATTTCCAATTTTGAAAATATTTCTAAGGGATACTAATCACATATTTCCAACTTTGAAAATATTACTAAGAGATACTAAAATCACATATTTCCAACTTTGAAAATATTACTAAAAGATACTAAAATCGTATATTTCCAACTTTGAAAATATTTCTAAGGGATACTAATATCACATATTTCCAACTTTGAAAATATTACTAAGATATACTAAAATTAAATATTTCCAACTTTGAAAATATTACTAAGAGATACTAAAATCGCATATTTCCAACTTTGAAAATATTTGTAAGGAATACTAATATCACATATTTCCAACTTTGAAAATATTACTAAGAGATACTAAAATAGCATATTTCCAACTTTGAAAATATTACTAAGAGATACTAAAATAGCATATTTCCAACTTTAAAAATATTTCTAAGGGATACTAATATCACATATTTCCAACTTTGAAAATATTAGTAAGAGATACTAGAATCAAATATTTCCAACTTTAAAAATATTTCTAAGGGATACTAATATCACATATTTCCAACTTTAAAAATATTTCTAAGGGATACTAATATCACATATTTCCAACTTTGAAAATATTACTAAAAGATACTAAAATCTCATATTTCCAACTTTGAAAATGTTACTAATGGATATTAAAATCGCATATTTCCAACTTTGAAAATATTACTGAGGGATACTAAAATCACATATTTCCAACTTTGAAAATATTATTATTGGATACTACAAGAAGAGAATCACATTCATTCAAGTTCCTACATCAGGTATTCTTACTGTGTGAGAATTCGATTTCGAGCACCCAGTATGGTTTTTTACGGCAATGGCATAAAGCTGTATGTTTCTGCACTCAATATAGATCAAATAAAAGCTGGCAAAACACCCAGAAACTGACAGAAGCCATAGAGAACAACAGAAAACCTTTCCGCGATTCTTTTGGGAGGACTTCCTGCGTTATAAATAAACGGTTTGTCCTTTTGCGAATTGTAATGAGAGAACAATACGGATCTTTCTGCATAACACAGCAAAAATAATTCAACCAGGGACACATTGTTCAGAAAATTGTTCAACTGAAAAAATATTTATTTTTCATTTATTCATTTATTTATTTATTTCAAAAATGGGTATGGAAAAATGCGTATATAGGTCAGCAGTTCATTTTTTCAATATGGTTTTTGCCAAACACCTTTCAATGAGTGAACCGGTTAAAGGCGATATTGCACAAAGCAACTGCTGAGAATACTGACAACAACGGTAACAGCCTGACACCCGTAATGCTGAGGACAGCAACTGGAAAGCAATCACTGGCGACACATCTGCAATCAGCCGGCAAAGCAATCATGGCGACAGCACTTTGCGCTAAATCGGAATACGATTTAATCTCTTGACGTCGATATAACAACTTTTATGCTCTAAAACTTTATTCTAATTAAGATGACCACCAACTCGAGCAAAATTGCATGAACACTTTGTACACTGATTTTATCAAGAAAGATTTTTATTTTTAACAACAGTCGGATTACTGAACAGATCGTGAATTTTATTGATTTGGACTTCATTTAAGGAAAAATGACGTTCCTTGAAGTTTCATACATTTCTTGAAGTTTGTGACATAAGATGACACCATCAGTATGTTAATTCGATAACATTAACAATCATGACTACACTTGAACATGAGCAATGCCGGAACTTTGTTTCACTGAAGTTTCATGAACATCCTAGCTAAGCTTTTAAACAAATAAAGGAAAATGTAGGAGGCCATAATTCAAAGGCGTGGGCTGAATAAACTAACGTGATGGAACTCATGGAAATCATGGTCAACATCAGCATCACCTCCAACGTCATACGATGCAAAACGCCTTTGTGAAATTCCAACACTCGTCTCCTTCCTCTTTCACTTTACATATCTCCACGTCTCAAGCCTCTCATCTCGTCCAAGTAGGTCTGGGTCTTCCAACTCATCTATCTATTGGCCACCTCACGTTGTCGTATAGTAGTCTGAGTCTCTCAATGATTGTGCGAAGGGCTTGTCCAAGCCATCTCCCTGTCTCACTCATCATTACTTACTCTATACGAATACGAAGCTTGTAATTTCCCTTATGGTATCCACGTTCTAAGTATATACCTAGACCGTGATGGTACCATTTCTAACTCTGATACCATCTGCCTTCTAATATTACTCTCAGTTTTTTCTCTCTCATATCGGCAAAATATTGAATAGTTTCAGTGCCATGTTCGTATAATAATAGTGTTTAGAAGAGATAAATTTATAATATTCTGTAATTTCAGTCCACTCGGCTTCCAGCGCTACCTCTTCCTACTCATTGTTCGATTCGCATTTTTCATTCGTACACTAAATTAAGACTCAAGAACAATTGCATCGGATATCATTCCTTAATATTTGAAAGACAACCTTATCATTCCTTTTCCCAACTTGCAGCATGTCATCCTTGTGCGTGTACTCAGTCCACATTATTTGTTTTCCATTTCCTTTGCTGATTCTATCTAGATATATGATGCATTGTATTAACAAAGCTTCTTACATCTCGAGGCTCTATGCTGATTAGGAGAGCACCATCTGCATATTCCAAGCCTATCCACTTCCTATGGTTACTCAGTCTAAACACACACTTCCATCTCCAGCCACTATTTCGTTATAAAGTCTGTGAAAAGCCAAGAGAAAATGCACAACAACATTGGCCAGTATCACCCCAATATTTAATAAAAACTCACTCGACAAGACCCCCATCAACATTAGCTTTGCTTCTGCCTCGTTCATGCGTAATTGATTAGTGGTACTACATATTTAACGGGAATACCAGTGAAGGGTAAAACGTCCCATACAACTCCACAGCGGACGCTGTCAAAAGACTTCTCGTAATTAAAAAGACATCAGCAAGGGACGTCTAAAGTCCATATACTGCTGTACAATATACACTTACACACGATTGATCTGTTTAGCTCCTGCGTCTTTTTTAAACCCCCAGCCCTTTTATCCATCAGCACTTTGTTATTTTCCTCTCTAACTTATTAAGGATGAACATACTAGATATTTTCATCACAGCAGACCTTAGTGCAACTCCTATAATGGAATCACGGCAAAAATAATTTTAAATTAAAATTACCTCGTATATTACAGCTATACTAATACCGATGTGCAAACTATGAAATGGGGAAATACAATCTATCTATCAATCAATCTATATATATATATATATATATATATATATATATATATATATATATATATATATATATATGTGTGTATATATATATATATATATATATTATATATATATATAATGTATATATATATATATATATATATCTATATATATATATATATATATATATATATATATATATATATATATATATATATATATATATATATATATATATATATATATATCTGGCTTAAGATAACGGCTTCTCTTATATAGATAGTTAGATAAAGACAAAATCCAATTAGGAAACAGAAAGGATTGAGTTCTTTCCTTTTTTGTTCGGATTTTGTCTTTATTCAATATTCATCTCTTTCCATATTCTCGTGATCCATTTACACACATATATATATATATATATATATATATATATACACGCACATACACACACACACAATACACACACACAAACACACACACACACACACACATATATATATATATATATATATATATATATATATATATATATATATATATATATATATATATTTATATATGTATATATATATATAAACTCTTCTCTAATGTTTACCGATAGCAATATTTTTTTTCTCACTAAAAGCCAGTTCTTCCAACCTCAAAGACGTTAATTTACTGACAGAAAATTTATGTCTAAAAGTTGCCCTTCCCGACGAAGCGAAGCTTGGGATTTTCAATGTGAGAAATCAAGGGATACAAAGAGAAGTAGAAAGTGAAATGATCTGAAAAAGTAGAACAGCAACTGTAAAGTAACTGCACCAAGAAAATTGTTAACCTTTCGCAGCCGCACGGAGAAAAGTTCTTCTCGCCTTCTCATTGACGTGGTTGCTTGGATGTTTGGTCGAGAATTGCCGAGGTTGGTGTGAGGGTGACTGACCTTGTGCCTTTATTCCTACAGCCCTATTTTTAAGCTTCCTTTTACCCTCTTCATCTATGTACAGTGGTGCTCAAATCTCATGTGACATGATTCTTTTTGTATCGTTCAGAATCTCAAACTCAACGTGACGTTGCCAAGTAGTGTTATACTTTTTTTTTTTTCCTAATTTCATACATGTCGACAAGTTTGCGAATTCACAGCTAGCCTTATTTTCCTTACGGTTATATAAATATGATCCCTTTTATGCATTGGTATGATTTGAACCGATTTTTTTTTTACGTTGCTTAGTTCAAAGTGCGGTGTGATTAGGTTAGCAGTGCCATCAGTGAAAGCACACTTAACATGCTCCTCGGACTGGTCAACATAACCACGTCTGCAGCATTATGACAGTAGACCTAATAAGCTCAACAGTCATAACAACATTTTCAAAGTAGGAATATGAATTACAACCAGTTTTTCTATGAATGTTGAAGTTTATGCTGTGTTTAAGCTGCCTGTGTGCTGCAAAATATTTCATAAGCCTAAAGAGATCATCTACTAATGAATTTATTTGTAGAGATTACCTGTTCTTTGAGGAACCGATAGGAATATGAATTACAACCAGTTTTCTTTGAATGTTGTAGTTTTAGGCTGTGTTTAAGCTGCCTGTATGTTGCAGAATGATTTATAGGCCTAAAAAAATTCTAAGCCCTCTGAAATGTAATCTGTTACTAATGTTTTTATTTGTAAAGATTACCTGATCTTTGAGGAATAAAAGATGATGATGATTTTGATTATATGGAGAAGATGGCTATAAATCGAAATATCATAAGTATTAATATTAAGGCGAATGGAACACTCGTTTTTCAACTGGTTTAGAATATTACATTCTTAAATGTCCTTCTTCTCGCTTTTGGTGTATAATTTATTCTTTCATAAGGTAACTTGAAGTGAAAGAATGTGTAGATAACCTCATTTGCTTTCTGGCCAGAAATTGTTAATAAAGAGATGTGACTGTTAAGTGTAAAGTAATGAAATCTAACACCTAGGCCTAGGAACAATATCTTGGCTTTGACAAAAGAATAATTGCATAGGCGAATATTTGCTAGTACGCCATCATTTTTTGAAATATTTAAGAATTATTTGTGTAAGAATTATAACAAATAATTATGTACGAAAATCCAAATATTCCTCTAAAACATATACAGTAAATATTTTCAAGATAATTTCATTGTCGCTACTCAGTGTAGACCTACTTATGTTACACCGGGTTGTTGTTGTTGCACTGACTACTAATGATACGTGACACACTCTCCCCTCACACGTTGATGTTGGTGGGAGCATTCTACTTTTGTATATACAAATTTAAATTTTTTCAGCATTGAGGTGTAAAAGCAATCAAATAGGACTATTTAAAATTTTATGCTTGTTTTGGAAGCACTATAATGTTATGACAATTTTTTTGTTTTTTTTTTATTTAACATTTGAATTGGTGCTTGATGACGACTTCATTTTGGTCAAATGCTTCAGCGATGTGTGAACGAAAGTTTTGAAAACGTTTCTAAAGAGTTTTTTCTGAAATTTGCTACATGTGACATTTTCTTACAGTTTTGAAATATATGCCAGATTTCACTCTTATGAAACATATTACAACGTATTGTATGCAATAATCCCGTTTCCACATTGAAATAATAGATAAATATGGAGCATGCTAGTTTCCAGTTAGTGAATTTTGAACGAAATCATATGGAGTCATGTCGCATGAGATTTGAGCATCACTGTACATCTGGTATTTTCATTACCACTAAACGCTGTACTAGCATTCCTCAATAAGTATATAATCTCGTTAACCAATTAACTGCTATTTTCGATGCCATACGTCATTAAAAAATCCCTTAATTTTAAGTATGTGTGCATATATATATATATATATATATATATATATATATATATATATATATACTATATATATATATATATTGTAATGGAGTTAACTAATTTGATTAATTTTGTATTTTTGCTATGGTTTTCACTTCGCACATTAAAGTAAGTTTCTGTTTGTTTTTGTCCAGTTTTGTTTACGTATGTCTTTTGAAGGCTGGACTTGGGTCTTTTCCTCCCCCCACAAAGGGTAGTTGTAGTTTTAATTGGTACGTCCCCTATTTAAGTGTCTTTATCTCTTCATGTTTGATGGTGCTTCGGCTGTTCGTCACCTGTTTTGTTTTCATCTCCGCTGGTGATGTGATGCCCTTCTGAGTGATAAAACGGCAGATAACAGCTCCCTATAGAGAGGTTTTCCGCTCCCATATTTTCTGACGGCTTATGGCAGTTTGCACAAATATTCTGAAGACGCCCTCGACGATTTGCAGCTGGTGGCATCTCGGAGGTTTTCCTTCCCATCCCTTTGAACAGTACTGCTGGCGTCTCTTCAGTTCGTGTAAGGGATCGTGTGATTCCCTTCCTTTGCAAAGCGTATACTTCGGCGTTGTGTGATGCCGTTCCTTGCAATACGTACTTTTGGAGGCGAACCTCGCCCGTCATTGCCCTTGCCCTCAGCTTGCTTAACCTCTGGAGTCGTTAAAGGGCCTCCCACTGGCGGAGAAAAGGTTAAGATCCCGGACCCTGTGAGATTGTCATAACTATTCTCACCTATAGAGACGACTTGTGTTGGGTGTCTCCTACTTTGTGGCACTACTGGAATTTACCGTTGGAGACGACACTTCGCTGTGTGATGCTAAAAGTGACGACTTTCTATGAACCATAGGATTACTGGAACAATAGTAAAGTGTTCCTAACGGGGTGATATTTATTTTTCCATAGTCCTAATGTATGTTTATCCATTGTTTAAGTGTGTAATTTAATTAGGTTTAAGGTTAATTCCTTACTTTGTCTCTTACTATCATAACGACCCGTGCACCTGTGGTTTTTATCTCCACCTAGTAACTTTTTCTTATTCTTTAGTGTGCTAGTTAGCTGGGCGAATGTGTTTTTGAAATTGTAATCATGAGTTTATTTTTTTCCCTAAAGTACAGTTTTCAAGGGATTTGTTTGTAATTGTAAGATTTTAGTTGTAATAAATAATTAAGTGTTCGTTTAGTCTATATCCTTCTCTTTGAGGAAATACTTTGGATTGGTTTTGTTCTAGTATGAGTCCTACTCATTATCATAGTGGTAAAGGCTTCAAGGTGAATGAAAGAATCTCTGAAATCTCTGAAATGAAACTCCATCTCTTGGAGTTCATAAATATATATATATATATATTATATATATATATATATATATATATGTGTGTATATATATATATAAATATATATATATATATATATATATATATATATATATATATATATATATATATATATATATATATATATATATATGAATAATTATCACATCGAACCGTGATCCATTTATATATCAATTCAAGCTACAAATGTCCTTAAATATCTAAATTCACTTTACCTCCCAAATGATATATTTTCATATATGTACCGAAGGGGAATTTTTTTAATTGATAATAATTTCGTCCCCCCATGGGATCGAACCACCGTCCAAGTGGACGGGGACGAAATCAGGACAGTCACTTGGACGGTGGTTCGATCCCATGGGGGACGAAATTATTATCAATTAAAAAAATTCCCCTTCGGTACATATATGAAAATATATCATTTGGGAGGTAAAGTGAATTTAGATATTAAAGGACATTTGTAGCTTGAATTGATATATATATTATATATATATATATATATATATATATATATATATATATATATATATATATTATATATATATATATATATATATATATATATATATATATATATATATATATATATATATATATATATACTATCTGCAGTATGACCCTCAAATATCAATTCAGGAATGCCGAAGACACATGGATGTTTTTTAAAAGATATATTCAACGTTTCGCACATGACTATGTGCATCATCAGTCTGAAAAATGACAAAATAATAACATTAAAATACTAAAAATACACTGGATTCTTAAAATGACAATTAAAAACATTAAAAGACTAAAAAAAGCAAAGCAAAGTAAAAACAACTGCTGTAACACCAACCTTCAGGTACAAAGAAAGAAGATAGAATGACCAAAGAAAGAACAAGAACCTCCAAAGACGACTATGCCAGATATAGTTGAGCAGAGGAGCAGCCACCGTTTAACGATGGAACGAGTCTTTTAATATATAATGACTCTAAGGTAGTCAGATAATCTGCATCCTTAGTATACCCTAATATGGAAAAGTGCTGCTTCTTGACCTCAATTTTACAATTGATAGCATGATTTTCTATATTTGAATGTTCTGTAATAACGCATCTGCAACAACCTTTTCGTTGATCCAATATAAGTACCAGGACATCCTGGGCATGTAAACTTATAGATCACATTGGATCTCATGAAGGGATGCAGACGGTCCTTAAAGCCAAACAAGGAGCCAATTTTACTGGGATTATTTGATAGCAATTTTAAATTAATGCACGGTTAATCATTTGTTTCAGTTTATGCGAAAATTTGGAGTTAAAAATATAAGGGATTGAAGCATACATAAGTTTTTTCGGAACATTAAAAACCGGTGTGGCAGGATGAAAATAATTAGTTAAAAGTTTGTTGACGGTTCTAAAAACTAGATCTTTGGGAAATGAATTTTGTTGAAAGAAAGTAGTTAAAAATTCAATCTCCTTATGAAATATGGCCCAACTGGACGAGTATCTAAGAGCCCTATATACTGAAGTATAGATGGTATTCAATTTAAAACTGGTTTGGCAAGCACTGTAGAAATTATTTGCTAGACCTGTATAAGTTTTCTTTCTGTAAACGGCAGTAGTAAAAACAGAATTAGCTCTCGTGATTAAAACATCTAAAAACGGTAAACAATTATCTCTCTCCAATTCCATAGTAAAATTAATGTTAGGGTGTTGCTGATTAATAAAATCTAAAAACTGGGTGGCCTGCCACTGATACTTAAAACAATGGTTTAAAAGACGACGGACAACAATCTAAAAATTTTTGTTCTAAAAAAAGACATATAAAAATTCGCAAATAAAGGTCCTAATGGAGAACCCATAGCAACACCATCTACCTGAGAGTACAATTTTTGATTAAAAATAAACATAGAATCTTGCACCGTAAGTTCTAGAAGTTGTTTAAAAAGAGACCTAGTAAAACCATGAAATGTAAAATTGCCATCTGGGAAAACCTTGTTTAAAATAATCTCTATAGTCTCGTTTAAGGGTACATTCGTAAATAAAGACTCAACATCAAAGCTTGACATATACAGGTCACCGTCCTGACTAATGATTTGATTTTGAAATTCATAACCATTCTTTAAAACAAATTGACTTGAAGTATACTCGTTAAGGAGAGAAACCAGATATTTTGAAATAGAAAAAGAAGGGCTATTATACGCTGCCATAATTGGTCTTATAGGAATTCCATCTTTATGAATTTTTGGTAGCCCATACGACACTTCGTCTTCCTGTTCGCTTTCCGTCTTCGCGGGATTCATCACTTTTCACACACACACACACACACACACACACACACACACACACACACACACACATATATATATATATATATATATATATATATATATATATATATATATATATATATATACAGACTTATGCATATCCATATGTACACATACATAAACAGACACGCACGCACACACATAGACGTATCTATATATATATATATATATATATATATATATATATATATATATATATATATATACATATATATATATATATATATATATATATATATATATATATATATATATATATATATATATATTGAATCACTCCCATACACCTGTCCCTTCCTTCCCACACCCCTTCTCTCTCTCTCTCTCTCTCTTCTCTCTCTCTCTCTCTCTCTCTCTCTCTCTCTGTCAGACTGCACCATTGTATTAATGAAAATACATACGGCAAGAAAAATTTTAACACCGATCACTGAATCGCTTTCAATATATTACTGTACAAAGCTTTCGCATTCCACGAAAGCTTTGTACAATAAATGGGAAAGATCGAATGCTGAATGCAGATTCGGAGAGATCAATACATTTCTCACACGACTGTTTTGCTGCTTCTCACTCATCCTCATTGTTGCTATTTCTATGCTACGATCGGCACCTGTGATGCTGACGGTATTTGCAAAACTTGACGGTTGCACCGATGATGTGCGAGGAAAAAAGTCTTGGAAAGGAAGGAGCTTCATATCCAGGAAACACGAGAGTGCCTGCGAGGTCGAGGCAAAAGACGCAATGTGCTCAATGAGGTTCGACACGATGCTCATGAGCCAGCAACTGCTGTGAGAGGAAGTCGATTCTACCGCCTTTACCTTAATATTATTATCATCTTTTATTTCAGTAGATGAAGAAACCTATTCACACGGAACAAACACACAGGGGCCAAGGACTTGAAATTCAAGCTTCCAAACAATGTTGGTTTCAACCTCCCACCGCAGACCCCACATTACAGCAATAACTGATCATGATACAGAGCCAGTGATTTTTCATCGCCCTGGGATGAAACGATTGTTTTAAGACGAGATACTCAGGAGCCATCGTCAGCCTTTTAATCACTCGTAATCCCAACACTTGGAGTCTTTTCTTTCTCAGCTCTTAGTTACCCATCTTCAGTCTTCAACTGCCACTTCCACACGCAAATTCAGCTTTACACACGTCATTTCCAATTAAGTCTCATACAGTCATATTTCTCCTTTGTCTTCCAGATAAAAAAAAATAATAAATAAAAAAATAAAACTTACTCCATCGACCCACAATTCCATTCAATTTGAAAAGAGCATTGTTCCAATGACGTCTTATATTCTGAGATTTAATTGTAGTCGAAGGGTATATAGTAAAATAAAATTAAGGAAAAGTACATGAAATCTGTGAGAAAATACCAAAGATTCTGATTTTTGAGGGAATGTGGAAGGACGTGTCTAGTATCATCGAGAAAGTTAGTCTCTCTGGGGTGGGCAACATATTTTTCGGCCTCCTTTATCTCCATACATTAATGGCCAAAATAGTAGCATTTTATCCTATAAAAATGGTTGAATAAAAAATAACAACTTGGAAACCGTTATTCATGTGGAAGTAAGGCATAGAAGAACAAAAGTTGGAATCATAAAAACAAATCTAATGCTTCAGTCCTTGTCTCAAAAATATCTAATAGTTCGGCTGCTATGGCTGTTCAAAATTTGACTGATGTCAGATTTAATCATATTTCTTTCTTTCTGTATCTGGAAACGCAGCTGAGATGGCACTAAATGCGTTTTCATCGGTAATATAGCACAAGACACAGATATTTTAGTTTCACTTTGCTACCCCAAGCCTTCATATACGAAGAACTTACATTTTTTAGCTGGTCATAAGGGGCCGTATAACACTGAATCATTACAAATATGTAAAATAAATGAGTTTCTATTTAAGCATTCTTTGTCTGGCTGTGATAATGTCCAAATTCACACAAAAAAAAAGTATATCAAAGGTCATTCCCTAATGAAATAGTTCAGCCATTCTTTATAAAAGAAGCTTCATGTGAGAGTAATACAGTAGCAGGGATAGGGCCATTGGAAATTACCTTTGGTATTACGAATACCTTAGAAAAGGAACGGCAGTCCAGATTTTTCCAACAAGCACATAGGGGTCAGATCAATCCAGAAATTCTATCACCAACATAACATGCCAGTATCTAGCAAGCTCTGAGAGGGCATCGTTAATTAATAATCTGGAAAGACCTGGATACTGAAGAGGATGGGAATTGGGAGCTAGATCGAACTTGTAAGTGAAGACCAAAGATGCTTATAGGTAATATTGCTCATCATGAACAACTGAGATATGTATGTTGTAGTTCCAGGGAAGGGAAAGTGAGATCCAGTGCCAAACAACGAAATGCAGCTGTAGAAGAGAAGTGCTCTTTTGTGTTACATCTTCTGGGGTCTGCAGTGGCCACTGCTCAAATGGAGAGGCAGCAATGATAAATGATGATTTGTCAGAAGATGAAGATCTCTAACTTAGTTTTGATAATATTAGTTGTAGCTTTTCTTAAACAAATTACCAATAATATTAGGACTGTCGCCCCTACATCAGGATCTTTGTTCTTTCATAGATTGCCCCTTGCATCGCAAAGTAGGTGTTGAAGTTGTGTCGAAAACAAAATTTGGAATATATTCGCTATATATTATATATATATATATATATATATATATTATATATATAATATTATATATGATATATTATATATATATATCTAAATATATATATATAGAATGAAGAGAAGAGAGAGAGAGAGAGAGAGAGAGAGACGAGAGATGAGAGAGCGAGAGCGAGAGAGAGAGAGAGAGAGAGAGAGAGAGAGAGAGAGAGAGAGAGAGAGAGAGAGAGAGTTCTATTTATCCCTTGGATACAGGGAAATACATAAGGATGACGATAACAGGATATAAGAGGATATGAATTACTGTATATGGTCTGAGCGACAAAATTCACACTAGATATGGAATGTCTCTTGGTTCAAAACTGCAACGCAACGTCGAAGGAATCGGCGAAAGGCCCTGAACAACAAATGGTCTTTGAACGGGGCCAATTAGCATCGTGACGTTTCCACCTTTTAGAGGGAGCAATCATTGAAAAGGCAGTTGTATTACTTTGTTAACCACACCCATGCCTCACCTCACAGGAACACCGTCAGACGTGAATGCTGTATGTTTGCATTTCCGCTACGCGGTGTAAAATTCGGCGTTGTGCTGACGACTTAAATGAAAGGAGTTGGGGTTGCAATTACAATTCAAATGCAGGTGTCCAGATAGGAGCTTCACGTCAACGAAAGTAGGAGGTCCCTACAATACATCTAAGATGGTTCTAAAGTGTGCGTGTCTTTGCGTGTGTGTGTGTGTGTGTGTGTGTGTGTGTGTGAAAACGGGAAACACTTTCGTTAAAAATGCAATTGACTTCCTTGTTCTATATTAAAACAAAACATTCTCTGAAAAATAATGCCAGCCATCTGAATATGCTCCGGACTTTTTTCGGAGAAAATTCGATTGGGTAAAAAATCAATGAACTTTTACTATTCCGATGAAACTGCATTCATTCTCGAAGCAAACCCGTTAAAAATCTCTCTCTCTCTCTCTCTCCTTCTCGCTCTCTCTCCTCTCCTCTCGCTTCCTCTTCGTCTCTCTCTCTCTCTCTCTCTCTTACAGTAATATGAGTAACTTCATGCGTGGCAGGGGCGCACTTTTTCATTTCCTTCATCGACCAGAGACGTTTCCTGGAAAACTTCTCTGTTGATGCCATTATGATTAGATCGTAAACTCTTCGGCGCTGTCCTCCTTTCGTTTTCTCGTATAATCCCATTTGTGCTGGATGTGGACATCCGCTGTGTTATTGTTTTGGTCACTCCATAAAAATGAAATTTTCATGCTTTTGTTGACACTCTCTCTTTCAAGAGGGTAGACAAATAAACTAAGGAAAACGACCAACTAGAAAGTCTTTTTTTTTTTTTTTTAATTCCAAGTCTGTACTCTGCAACGATGAATAACCTGAAGTTGCGAATAATTTTACTAAAAAAGAAAGTAACATTGTCTTTAATTGAAGCACTGGCAAGAGGTAAAGGAAACTTTAAGGCTCACACTCATTACTGTATATATATATATATATATATATATATATATATATATATATATATATATATAATATATTATATATATATAAACATATATATATATATATATATATATATATATATATATATATACATATATATATATTATATATATATATATATATATATATATATATATATATATATTATATATATATATATATATATATATATATATATATATATATTCCCCTAGTCACATAATACATACAGAAGACTTTTGCAACGAATTTAGGTCGGCAAATACCCCCGTATGTAACATCAAACTTCTCAGCCTAGACGTAGACTCCCTTTTCCGTAGAATTGAATAAAATGATACAGCTTGTAGAGCTCTGCGTCGCTAATAACGTCTTTTCCTTTGGTAATAACTTTTACCGTCAAAAATTCGGTTGCAGTAAAGGGAACCCGAGTAGTCCTGTGCTAGCAAACTTGTATATGGCTTATTTTGAAACAGTGATTATAAACCTTATCAAACCTGCAGATATGATTTGGCTTCGTTATGTAGACGATATCTTAACATACTTGAAAAGCAAATGTGGCGATTTTGATATCTTTCTACAAAAATTAAATTCCTTGGTCACGAGCATAAAATTTAAAGTAGCATGGAGAAGTAATAACCAAATCACCTTTTTAGGTGTCTTAATCATCAGAACTAAAAACAACTACAAATTCACTGTCTTCAGGAAAGAGACATTCTCGCTCTCATATTTAAATTTTCACAGTTATCATGACATTTCAGATAAACTCTGCATAACATGTAACTTATTTCTTAGAGCCCTGAGAAATTGATCCCTTGATTTTCTTAACAAAGAATTTGAAAACTTCAGAAATAAACTTATCTTGTTAAAATACCACAAGCATATAATAGAAAAAGCCAAACATAAAGCAAAAAGCATTTTTTACAAACCTGAAGAAGACAATGAAAAGGAAAAATACGTACAAATAAAATCATAATCCCTCATGTGGATAATTTACAAAAGATCACACAGACCTTAGGCCCCTTCAAGCCTTTCATCTGCACTTATCCGAATACATTGGGGAAATCCTTAATTAAAGTTCAGCAGAAACCCATTTTCCAAAATCATGAGGGTTTCATGAGATCCCCTGTAGGGTTTGTAATAAGTCATACTATGGTTTCACAGGAAAATCTCTCTCCTAGAGATTAACTCAACATAAACCATCAATTGACATGGTCAACATAGCTCGGCAATTTTCAATCATATAAATAACACGCTCATACCTTGGATTGGAACTCATCCCTAATTTTACATAAGAGCAGCTGTTGATGCTAATGTCTGATTATAGAATCTTCACTGATAAATCAACAGGATATAGGAGCAACCTTTCCAATGGAGCCTGGGACTCTGACCATATAGACAATAGCCTGGAACTCTGACCATATAGACAAATCATCCTTGGAGCAACGATGAAGCGGATTATGACAGTTAACAGAACCAACATCGGCTTAGCGGTGACCACTGGCATCACCTAAAGGCATATCTCCCAATATATTTAGCTAATACAACTCCTTCTGATAAAGGCGGAAGTTAGTTCACTGAAAAATAGTCCTTAGCTTTAAACCAGAGTGTTTAATGGGCCTTTTATACTCGAGAAGTATCCTGTTTTAATAGAATACTTTATTTACACATAAAAGACTTTACTTACTCCAGGCATGGGCAACCTGCAGCCTGCAGGAAGTGCAGCCTTTGGAGCTTTTTATGTTTCCTCAAATAAAAAATCTCAAATTCGTAAATGCCCAACCTTCGTCTTCAAAATTTCTCTTTCACAGTCAAAGGTCATCCCAAGGGGGATCATCGGTCCTGGAAAATTAGTTCACCAGCGGAAATCCCAATGGGAAGGTATTTATCTTCGTCTCTTCTAACTATGAACCTTAATCCGCGATAATAGTAGGTCAATTTGGAGATTTAATAGGGATTAGTCCCAATGATTTCATTTTCTATATAAAAGGGAACAAACCCCTATTGTCATTCATTCCAATTCTATCTACCCACGAAGAGCATAGTTCTCCTTGTATCCACACAGCCATGAATTCAATTTTTTAAATATTTGAACCCCAAGTATGTCGAAGAAAAGAAAGATAATTGATGAAGGTCATGTGTTTCAAGATAAGTGGACGATAGACTATTTTTTTGTGCTATGTTAAGAGAAACCAGAGTGCCTCGTTTGTTCAGAGGTTATTAGTGTATTGAAGGAGTAAAATTGAAGACATTACTTCACAAAACATCCTCATATCACAATGTTATTGGTCGACCAAGAGAAGAAAAAGTTAAAATATTGAGAAAATCCTCGATAGGACAGAAAATGCTTTTTGTTACGAAACAGAATGAAAATAATAATATTGTGCAAGCCAGTTACATTGTTGCAGAAAAAAAATTGCTAAGTATTCGAAAACCTCCAGTGATGGAGAATTTATAAAATAATGTTTGCTTGCTCTATCAGAAATCGTGCGTCCAGAAAAAAAAGAAAGACTTGGAAAATATCAGTTTATCTCGAAGAACTGTGACAAAGCGCACTGAAGAATTGAGATCTGATATAGAATTAAGTCTATGAAGTTATGCTTGAAATTCGAAGCTTTTTCTTTAGCCACAGACGAGAGTACTGATGTGACAGATATATCTCAGCTTGCAGTGTTTGTGCGTGGTGTTGATTCTGATTTCAATGTTACAGAAGAAATGCTTGGATTGCAACCAGTGAAAGGAACCACGACAAGCGAGGATATTTTTCATGAAGTGAAAAACTTAAAGAAAAAATTCAATCTTTCAATTGAAAAACTTTTATACTTTGGCAACAGATGGTGGACCTTCCATGGTCGGAAGTAAAAGTGGATTAGTTTAAAAAACGAAAGCAGAGATTTCGATGCACAGGAAACCCAGCAGCTTTATTGCATTTAACTTTATGATCCATCAACAGAATTTATGGGGAAAGTCTGTGAAATTTTCAAATATCATGTCCACTGTTGTGTCATATGTCAACTCCTTAAAATCCAGGGCCCTAAATCATAGACAATTTAAAGAATTCTTAGACGATGTGTAGATGGTACCCTTGTCTATTTTTGTGAAGTATGAAGGACACAAGTAAGGGTAAAATGTTGAAGTTATTTTATGAGCTCAGAAAAGAAATTTTTCTTTTCATGGCAATGAAAGGAAAGTCGGTTTCGGAACTTCAAAATGAAGACTGTGTCCGTGATTTAGGTTTCCTTGTCGACCTTACGTCTGATCTAAATGAATTGAATTTGAAATTGCAGGGTAGAGGTCAACTTGTCCATGATATCCATAAACATATCAAAATTTTTGCCGAGGGAAGATTATCCGCAGATATTGAAACAAGCCAGAAATTTCACTTCTATTTTCGGAAGTACCTTTCTATGTGAACAGTTATTTACTAGAATGAAACAGGTTAAATCTAAAACTAAGTCAAGACTTACTAATGAACACTTGCAGCTTAGCTTAGAGTTGCGACATTTCAAATCCTACCTGATATTGAAAATTTGGTGAAAAATGTGAATGTGCAAAAATCTCTTCAATACAGGTTTTCTATAATTATATGTTCTTTAATATAATATTAATGAATTTCCTTTTTTTCACATCAGTATTTCAAATTAGATTTATTAATAATAGTATCATTTATATTAATAGGAAATATATGAGAAATGTCATTTAAAAATTCATAAAGTAAAAAATCAAAATAAAAAGAAAATTAGGCCTGCGACATTAAAACAAATAGAAACAAAGAATTGAAAAAAAAGAGCATATACTCTGAAAGTAATATTTCTTGCATAAGTGTATTACCATGCGGCCCTTAACCACTTGGAAACAGTACAGTGCGGCACCCAGTTGATATATATATATATATATATATATATATATATATATATATATATATATATATATATATATATATATATATATATATATATATCTATATATATATATTTATATATATAAATATATATGTATATATATTATATATATATATATATATATATATATATATATATATATATATATATATATATATATGACTGGTAAAAATACTTACGAAAAAACTGACGAAAATCCCCTCCAGAACGTTCCCACAGAATTTTTTCGGAAAGTAAGATTAATTGGCCAAGACAAAAGAGTATTGAACTATTAGAGAAATTTAAAGTAATTAATCCTAAATTACCCTACTTTTATGGTCTTCCCAAAACTCACAAAGACAATCTTCCATTCAGACCCATCGTTTCATGCGCCGGAGCTTTCAATTACAAAATTTCTAAATGGTTAGCTGGCCTCCTTTCTCCTTTTTTAGGCACTTTTTCTCCCAGTCACATCAAACATTCGGAAGACTTTTGTCACAAATTCAGAGAAGCACATATACCACTTCACAACATAAAACTTTTAAGCCTTGACGTAGACTCCCTATTCACAAAAGTACCAGTACAGGACGTTCTTCAGTTTTTAAGGGAAAATTATCCCCATATTCAGATCATTTCCCTTTGGCACTTGACAAAATAATTTAAAGTAGTTGAATTATGTGCATCTAATAACGTATTTTCATTCGGGAATCATTCTACAAGCAAAAATTCGGGTGTAGTATGGGTAGTCCTTTAAGTCCTATTTTAGCCAATCTGTACATGGAATACTTTGAAACTACAGTAATAAATGCAA
Organism: Macrobrachium nipponense; assembly: GCF_015104395.2. Taxonomy (NCBI): domain Eukaryota; kingdom Metazoa; phylum Arthropoda; class Malacostraca; order Decapoda; family Palaemonidae; genus Macrobrachium; species Macrobrachium nipponense. Next base: position 24,983,663 of record NC_061108.1, on the reverse strand, counting down.
TAAAACCCAAAAACATGCTGTGGATGAGATACGTGGATGACATACTAACATTTTGGGATAATAAGTGGGGTAATTTTAATGAATTCCTCTCAAAATTAAACGCATTAGTGCCCAGCATCAAATTTAAAGTTGAATGGGAAACAGACAACAAAATTCCTTTTCTTGATGTTTTAATAATCAGAGACACGACAGAATACAAATTTACCATATACAGAAAACCAACGTTCTCACTTTCTATATTCACTACTTTAGCTATCATGACAATACTATCAAGATAGGTCTAGCTAGCAACCTGTTCTTAAGAGCCGTTACGAATTTGTTCCCCAGATTTCCTGGAAAAAGAATTTGAACTAATTCGCAAGCAACTTTCATCTTTAAAGTATCCTGACCATATAATTGAGAAAGCAATTAAAAAAGCAAACGTAATTTTCTACCGACCCCCTAAAGACAAGACCAGAGACACACCCAACAATAAAATAAAAATTCCCCACCTGGAGACGATTAAGAGAGTAACTCACACCCTTGGGAAATCAAACCCTTTTGCATTTACCTACCCAAATACCTTAGCCAAATCCCTGATTAACGTCCAACAAAAGACATCGCCCAAAGACTCTGGGGTATATGAGATCCCATGCCAGGACTGTGACCAATCTTACATCGGATTTACAGGTAAATCACTTCCCCAGAGATTAATACAACACGGAAACGGTCAGTTAGGTATGGACAACAGAACTCAGCTATTTCAACCATATAAATGAAACATAACCATAGAATAAACTGGAATATGTCACGTGTAATTTATAGCAGCAACTGCCGGTACAAGAGTCAAATGATGGAATCGCCTTAATAAAAGAGAAGCAGGTAATGAACATCTCAAAAGGGAATTGGACATCAGACATCGTCGACGCAGTGTTCATTCAACCAACGCTTAAGAAGATTAAAGGAAGATTATCAGCGGGGGTGACCTAAATTGGCTACTTGTGGACGAATCTCTTGGTATAAATACCACCTTTTCTGTAAACTTTTCTCATTCATATACCTGAAGAGAGAGACAGCAGTCTCTGAAATATAGTACTTTTCTCTCTACATTTTGGTGTTTTTATGGGCTCCTTTTATTAGATATATATATCATATATATATATATATATGATATTATTATATTATATATATATATAATATAATATATATATAATATTTATATATTATATATAATAATATGATATATATATATATAATATATATATATATATATACTTATATATGTATATATATATATATATATTTATATATATATATATATATAGATATGTATATATATATATATATATAGATATATATATATATATATATATATATATATATATATATATATATATATATATATATATATATATATATATATATATATATAGATATATATATATGTATATATCTATATATATATATATATATATATATATATATATATGAATATATATTATATAATAATAATAATAATCTATAATAATATATGTATATATATATTAATATCCAACCGGGGTTCCAGAAAGACAGCAGATCACCATTAACGTAATGGTAGTAAAAATTATAGAATTATTTTTGTACTTGCTTTAATAAAGTGCAGACGAAATTCGTCCCTACAAACCACTCATCACTTCCTTTGAGGATTAACTCTGTCAATTTGCCCTTGATCATTTGACTGCGAGACTTTGGTTTGCAGGAGGATGGGCAAGAGAAAGTTAATTACTGCCCAAGAAAAAAACCACCATCGGACCAGAGCAACAGGGCGAAGAACACAGGAAGCCACCATAGTTAAAGGGACATATAGCATTGACTGGATGTCTTGAAGACCTCGTGCCTTGAAGACCTCATGCGTAATACACAGTCAGACAACTAACATCACCAGTCAGGACGCCCGAACGTAAACTCTGACAGTTACAAAGGGACCCGCTGCATCCCGGCGACCTGAGAGACTTTTAGACATTCAAGTAACTCAGTCCAACTCTGGCAAAGTCAGTTGTCCACTCTCATGAACTACCTACCTCTTAAAAACGGGCCTGTTGCAAGCCTCAAGTGAACCTTTGTGGTGTTTCAGTCATTTCCTTCTCCTGCTGGCAGCCCCCAGAAGAAGAATCCATTTCCTATAGAAGGTAAAGTTCCACATTCCAAGGTTCTCTCAACTGTCAGTCATGTCCTTATACTTCCAACTTTATTTAATTTCTCTTCCAAGTGTGAGTGTTGTATTATTTGATACTTGTGTATTTTCATGCCACATGTAAAATACTCAATTTTTTTTTCTTTATAACACAAGGATGAATTCAGTGTTGTGGGATCGAGTCATTAGGTAACGTTAATCAGTACGCCCCCCGATCTACTACCATGTGTTGTTCATCTACATAACCTCGTTGCATTCTACTTGCAGATTGCAGTAGTCAGCTGTGGATACAGTTCTTCACTTCTCGTGCCCATTGGGATCCCTTTCACTGCACTTCATTGCTCCTTTCATTCACTTCAAGATCTTACTCTGTATTCATTCTTAAGTTACTTCACGGGGCCCTTATGTTCCCTGAAAAACTCCATTGCATTGCTAATATTCTTCTGATATGATAGTGCGTGTAATTATTATTAATTAAGCTAACCCTAAATGTTTACCTAACCATTACCCAGTTTGAAGGGCCCTCAGCCATAATATTGTTATGATTTGTTACCCAATCCAAACTCAGAGTCAGAACTGCATCTGTTGTGCATCCCTTTGCAGCAATTATATCAGTGGTGACCTCGCCAATCTTGCAGTTGCAAACCCCTTGTTGTAAGCCCTTTGCAAGTGACTATCAGCTGAACAGCATTGCTAAAGTTGGTTGCAAGTATATAGACGAATCTGAACATCTAGCATAAATATTTCCCCTTATAAGCACGTTAGTGATCCAGTTTTCCCAGTAAGTAAAGTTCTGTTATGTTTTTAAATATTTCATAATAACAATATACAATGTTGAAAAGGAATTCTATGTCTGACTTTTTGTCCCTAACTAAGAAACATGCAGAGCCATTGCATTAGTATCTGGAAGAAAGACAGTGGTAAACAGGCTCACTTACAAGGCAACCGGTCTGCTCCCTGTTGACATTAGTAGTTATTTAGGTTGCAAATGTAACCCTCTTGCATGTTTCTTAAAAACAGGCAGCCATTATTACATTTGTGGGCTTTTTCCCCAAATCTCCAATGGAAGAAACACATCCCTTCTGGTGATTCGTCTTTCTTCTGGCTGGTCTTCTCTTTGATGAGTTGTCTGGAGAAGCTCCACTTGTGGATGGAGCAGCCAGTCCCTCTGGGTCGTTGTCAGATTCCATGTCAGTTGACTGCTGGGATCGTTGTGCTGCTGTTGCTTGGGTGGCCAGGTGGGTTCCACTGTTTTGTGGGCCAAGTGTACTACGTTGACCAATTTTAGGAATTCCTCAATGAGCATGGTGGAAGCGTTGGGTATGGCCACCACTGTTTGGCAGGGCAGTTTTGTAAAGAGGAGGACCTCTCTCACTAGGTCTAGAGTTGACTCAGTTTGGCCGTCTGCAGTGGGTAGCATTATGAGCCACCACAACGACTTGTAGACATGCGATGGCCGCTCATCTCCCATGGCTGTCCCCAGGTTGTTCAGGAATTTTTTGGCTCTTAGGGCAGGTGGCAAGCTGTAGGATGAGCCCACCTGATTGTTCAGTGATTTGTAGGTGACAGGGGTTTGAAGTTCTGTTAGCCATCCTCCGACAGTTTCGTTGGAGAGGGTAGCACTGTTTGGGCTGTCGAGTAAGAGACTGCATCTACAAAGTTACTGATTTATTCAAACTCCAAACAGATAGGTCAATAGCCGTTGCCAGTGGAAATGTAGTGCTGCCTGATATGAGGTGAACAAAACAGAGGTCAGAATATAATCAACTGTGTTTGCAGAAAAATGTACAGATGTAAAAAAATTGATATACAAGATAAGAATGAAGTTATGACATATACAGCTGGAATGCAGGCATTGTAATGTATGTACTAAGGATGATACATTTAACATAACATTAATATTAAGGTCATATATGCACAAAGACGTCTGCTGTGTTTCTTGTATGAAGGTGCTTGGCACGCAGAGATGCTTGTTGTGAGGAGATTAGCCGACCAGCAGGTACGATGGATGGTCTGTGGGTACGCATGGGACCCCACCACTTTAAATAAGGATATTTCATGCACAAATTCATCTTTAAAGTCACTTATCAATTCTATAAACATGAACCTTTCATTAGTGACCTCTTTATGGCCAACGTTTATAATATAATGACCAAACACTGACTTCGATTTCATCTTGCAAAATTGCAAGAAAATATTCACTTCACATGTAACAATCATACTTGGTGAATACAAGTGTAATGACAGAACACTTACTCCCTGTTCCAACGCGCTATGCTGACATGCAAAGCGTAAACGAATAAATATGTAAGTGTGGGCAAGGGCCGTTTGTCTTCCTTTGTGCGTCCCATCGGGCTGAAAGGAATACATAATCAAAAGTTTGGTATATACGTAGAAAACAATGAGAATGAGAGAGAGAGAGAGAGAGAGAGAGAGAGAGAGAGAGAGAGAGAGAGATTCTGTCATTGAGCCTTCTTTGACCACGGGGTGGAAAGTATGAAAAAGGGGGATACACCACATGAAGGGACGTGGAAGTCGCTTATGACTTTCTTTTTTAAACTAATATAAGACTTCCCTCCTTCCTTCCTGATTTCTATTATATGAAAATTCTGTCGTAATATTTCCTGTTTATTTCTCAATGTTGAAAATAAAGTAATATTTAAAAAAGTCACCTGTGAATTGCTGAAACTCAAAATAAAAATGTTTAAAATCTAGACTAACTGACGAAATAAAAATGTTACTAAACAAAACAAGGGCAGATATGTTATAACTGTTAATAATTTATTATAATATAGATTTGGAACATTTATAATAAATCAATTCATGCCAAAGTTACTTTAATTCAATTTCAAGCGTCAGATAAAAACCCATGGTTTTTCCAATATTTGATTTACTTGTTTGACCTTATAGGATTCAACAGAATAGAACAAAATATAGAATTCAGGCAAAATATCAAGCACTGGGATCTATGAGGCTATTCAGCGCTGAAACTGAAATTGACAGTAAAGGGTTTAAAAGGTGTAACGGAAGGAAAACCTGGCAGCTGCACTAGGAATCAATTGTCAGAAGACGGAGGAAAGGAAGAAAGAAAGAGATTATAAACGAAAGGAGTTCCAGCTGCAAGCTGAAGGCACGCTGCAAAGAAGCTTAAGTGATGCCTACAGTGCACCACATGAGGTGCACTGACGGCACTACCCACATGCTGGAATCTCACGAGTTTTTAAATGGCTTCTTCAGTAAAACTGCGATTTATTTCTTTGGAGAAATAATCTTTGACTAAGCTGCCAAAGCTAAACGGGCAGGATGTGAAGGGCAACAAAAATGACAGAAGGTATTTCATCTGCAGATTTCTAATGCAAAATTAATTTATTTATGTTGTTAAGAATGAATTTCATTTACCGTTAAAAATTGTTATTTCAAAGTAGCATTTTCAGTAAATCTGAAACTTCAATATTTTATTTTATTAGGTATATATAGTATATTTGATTTTTTTTATTAGGCCATTTACGGTTTCATTCGGGCAGCAAAGTATGCTATATATAATATATATATATATATATAGTATGTATGTATATATATATATATATATATATATATATATATATATATATATATATATATGGCTATATACTTATATATATATATATATATATATATATATATATATATATATATATATATATATATATATATATATATATATATATATATATATATATATATATATATATATATATATATATATATATATATATATATATATATATATATATATATGTATCTATATGCATATATAGCGTATATAGCATATATATACATATATATATATATATATATATACTATATATATATATTATATATATACCTATATAATATATACATATATATATATATATATATATATATATATATATATATATATATATATATATATAATACATATATATATTTATATTATATATATATATATATTATATATATATATAATATATATATATATATAATATATATATATACTATATATATATTATATATATTATATATATATAATTATATATAATATTAATATAATTATATATTATATTATTGAATAATATATATTATTTATATATTTATATAATAATCCACACTTTGCTGCCAGAATGAAACCATAAATTACATAATAAAGACCAAATAGATATACACCTAATAAAATATTCAAGGTACAAATTTACTGAAAATGCAAATTGTAAAGCAGCTTTTAATGGTAGATGAAATTCATTCGTGACACATACATTGATGTTCCATTATAAATCTGCAGATGCAATATATACCCTCTCTGCAGGTACTGATAAGCAGCACTAGAAAATTAAATTGCTCTCACTTTTGTTGTCCTTCATATCCTGCCTGTTTAGCTTTGGAAGCTTAAAAGATTTTTCTTAAAGGAATAAAATTTACATCTTATGAAATATTTTCTTAGGTAAACAATACTTCATAACGGCGGATCTTTTCCCTCAAAGTTTACCTAAACTTTTCAACATTTACTTTCTCAGTCACTTTCTTTTAGGATTTTCTTATCTTTGGGTTCTCGTACGAACCTCAATAAGGCTCACAGGGATCATTTCATAAACTTATTAATGACTTTGAAATGTTTACATATCTCTACCGATTCATTCGATTCTATGCGGCTGATAAGACAAGAACTTTTTTCCTGATTTGAGTTTCCTTATACTAGCAATTATATAGACACCGAGCTGCAACGGATAAGGAAATAGTTTTCCCGTCAATTATATCCGAAGGATTTTGAGAAAACTAAAGCTATAATTTCTATAGAAGAATTTTATATTCGTGGCTTCAAATTCTGATTTCAAAACTGTCAAGTCCACTCGGTTTGGTTATTCATGATACTTTATCAGTGTCTTGCTTTACTTAAAAGATTAACTTTTCCTCAACCCTTGATTTAAAGAAATTCTACGCTAAGGAATTAAATGAGTTCTTATTACATTCCTGGCCTATATTCCAAATCACAGATATAAGGGAACAGCCTAGTAATATATACAGTGTTCTACACAGAGGGTCCAACATTAATGGAAAGAATGAAAGCAAAGATACTGTAAAAAAAAAAATGTGGAGTTGAACCATTTATAGTTTCCCTTACCCTTAACAACCCTTAATGACTGAAGCTGAACAGTGAAGGAGGTAAAAGGTTTAATAACGAAACGGAAGTTGTGATCTGTATGAAGTCAAATCAACAAAAATTTCTTCTATTAGAATCCCACCTATAGAAAAGAAGGTCCTACATCTGTCTGCAATTAAAAAAATATTTTATGGTTTTTGTACGTAGGCTTGCATGACTTGAACATCTTAATGTTTTCCGACAAAAGAGACTACATAAGTTTCCACAAAGCGTTTTGAAGGTTGGTATAAATGCAATACAATCACGAACACGAAAATATTCCTCATTCAGTTTGTTCAATTTCCTCACACGAAACTGCAACGGCAGCTAAGTTCAAACAAGCACAATTATCCACTTTGCTGTAGTTCTAAGGGAGTAATGGTGCATCCACACTATTGTTGAAACAACTCATAAAAGTAAGTTCTTGACTTACCGCATACATGTCTCAGATAAGTTGAAAACAAATTAACCACAGAACTAGAGAACAAATCTTTGCCAAATTCGGGCAATCGTATGAATTACTGGTTGTTAGGACTTCTAACAAGTCGTCAGTTTTAATTTAACCTGTTTTTGTTTATGTTTCTATAACGCTTACTGAAGTGTGGACGTACTCTAATTATGATGATGTTGATGACGATGTTGATGACATTAGGACACCAGTTTGTAAACTACTCTATCAAAGGTCACGTCTTCGCCAAACTGACGAATCCACAGTCCCCAGAGGAAGCGAACTCATTTTCCACTTCAGAATAAAGAGGCATCAAATTCCAGCAAAAACGAAAACCCAACCAACATCAACCACACCGGAGGACAAACACAAAGCAACACTCCAGGCACCCAGGAAATCACTAATGAAAATACAGAGAAAATGCAGAAGGCCGCGCACGGGGAGATCTTACTACGGACACCGATAACATTTGGTCGTAATAAACAGATATTGTACAATTCGAATTTGTTTATTAGAAGTATCAATTAACGGTTAAGATATCGTTCTTTTTATATAAAACTATATGATTTTCACGAGTGGCTTTTATGTTTGTGCGGCTTGTCGGAATGCACTTTAGAATTGTTATTGAAAATAACTTTTCCGAAGTTGTAGAGGCATTATAATTCTCCCTAACATCTTTGCCTACACACATTCCCTTTCATGGTCCCTTACAACATTCGACATCTCTTCTCAACTTCGAGGCGTCCCGAGTGCTCAAGTTCCGGAATTAAAAATGACCCGGAAATATTTTGGAAAACCCAAACTTATTAAGGTCTTATAAGATCTTCGGATGGAAGAACCTGGTTAGAATAAATCACACATTTAACTATCGTCAGAAGACCAAAAGACTATTAAAATGACTTCGTTAGATTACATACATATTGTGTATGTATATATATATATATATATATATATATATATATATATATATATATATATATATATATATGTATATAGTATATATATATATATATATATTATATATATATATATATATATATATATATATATATTATGAATTTTGTCGCTTACTAACGCATTACCTTTATTATATTTACAAATATTGAGCCATACATAGGGCGTAATGTCTAATTCACTATACCTCGGGAATAATTCAACACCCAAGGGGAGTAAGTTTGATAATTGCTTCGTCAACGGCATAATTCTAACCGCTGCCTGATTTAGAAACAGTGATAGACAATGACCTTGACAGAGGAGCTATCAAGGGCCCTATCTGATAGCTCAGCTGTCAAGAATCTGGCTTAGTTGTATCTTAACCAGGCACGTTTCCCCCTCTTTTTCTTGGTCCCAGCTCTATAGATTCACATGCGACTTGAACCATCATCTTATTAAGTATTATTTCTGGTATCGAGGAAGGACCTTTCCCACATGACACATAATGATAAGCTTTCTGTCTAGTAAAATTCGACTGTTAATTTGGGCATTTATTACAGACGTAACTTTCTTCATAACTCTTGAGCACTTCTAGATTGCACCCCGCCCATATGTAGATCTTGTACGCCACAGACTTTTCATTCTCACTAACTGTGTGTGTGTGTGTGTGTGTGTGTGTGTGTGTGTGTGTGAGTTACGAGCTTAAAAATTGGTTGGTTTGATCCAGTGGCTCTCAACCTTTTTTCACTCCATATCCCCCTTCATGAATTCTCAACATTCGTTGCTCCCCTTCAGTTTTCTTCCAAATCCCACCCCGCCAAAAAAGGTTAAAAAAAATAAATAAATAAAATGTTGATGAAGAGAACACTCTTGCTTTATTACGCAGTTTACAGTCATAATTATCTTATATTTGATAGATTTCTGTGATATGCTTAACTTACATCACTAGACTACAAAAGACTAGCAGACAATAGCAAATTTGAATTTGGTTGGGAAAACGTTTAATTAACAATATTATGCAACAAAAATTTATCGTCAACTTAATCAATTAAAAAAGAAATTTTCCTTACCAGGACAGTGATGCAAGTTTTTGTTTTTTATTAAGATTCCTAACATTATTTAGAAATGTATGATTTGCAACAGCCCACTCTGGCCCCCCTAAATTCTTGCCAAGGGGGGCTATGGCCCTCAGGTTGAGAATCACTGCCCCTTTGATCAATCCTATTGGCCTTTCTCTTCCAATACTTGGAATTCTCTTTTTCCTCTAGATATGAGGAATTATTTCAACTATTTTGCGAAGAGTGAGATGTCAAAACTTGTAAAGAGAATATAATCAGTAGACAAGTAATAGTCATGACAAGTGCAACCAGTATCTTTCTAGAACCTCAATAAAACACCCAACTAAATCATTTACCATGTAATGTAAGTGTTGCATCTAGGGTAAAGATAAGCACATTGTCTCCTGAAAAGATACCATATACAACAGCAAGTTCTGTTATCTAACTTGACATCAAATGCGTTAATTCACTGAATATTTTATCGCCAGAAAAGTTTACTTAAATATGGTGTATTCAAGAAGCATTTTACTTGAAGGAATACGCTTGTATCCTAGGGATATTTATCAAGCACGATTTCATCAAACGTTTAGATTTAAAAGGTAACATCAAAGCAACGATGTTTCTTTAATACTGTTAGAGATCACGCTAATCCAACGAAACGGTTGTTTTTCACTTCAATTCTCAAACAAAGAACACGAAAATGTTGCGTTAATTAACTACCTGCTTTAGATCCTTCCCCATCCCGTTTCCAAATGGAACTTCATTCCGTGGAACGAACAAAACATTGCACAGATAAATAAACAACACATTGATCCGTGGCAATAATTACAACGGAAAGTTACAAAAATAGAGGAGCAACTTTCCGCCCTCTAATGAGGGTCTGGGTGCATAAATGGGATGACCAATAAGCTTCTGGTAACTGCATAATAGAGAAATATATAAAAGCCTGTCAGTTGAGGGAAATAAAAAGCCCTTATACAAAAAGGATGACTGGGAACATTGAAAGATAATGGGAAAGCATAATTCTCGAAGCACTTGGGACAAGCGTTGAAAAGACATCCTTGTCTGTGAGGTGGTTAATTCTCGCAGGGAATTCCCCTTCTGATCATCAGTGGGGGCCAGTCTATATTTAGCGAATATTAATCAAACTTCCATAAAGAAACTGGAGCCAGATGGACACGTGGAACAAGAAAGAAGCGCAATCAACTACATCAGAATTGAACTAATGAGAACAAATTATACTATACTTCATATTATAACATAACACCAATGTGTTACATACCACAGCTTTATTCAGTTTTATATACAGGTCTTGGAAATGTATAAACCGCCGTTTGAGTCCCAAAGGGACGAAAAACGATGACCAGACCTGAGTTAAGTGTCTTGTTCATAACTAAAACGATCCATGCATCTGACGAGAGACTGATGTTTCATATAAAAAAAATCCTCACCACTGAAATTCAACATGACTAAAGAGAGCCCAAGGGCAAATAGCAACCATACAATAAAATATATCAAGTGAAACCTTTCCAAATTTTACAAAAAGACTAGAAACAACACATGCTTCATCGTAAATCCGCTTCCTATCATTTAAATAGGGTTAAAAAAAGGGGGAGGGGCCTAATGAAGAAGTCTAACGCATAATCGTTTGTTAAAAATGTAAAGGATAAGTATGCCATATTGCTGTGAGGAAAAACATATCAAATTAACTTATCCACAACGTGCTCTTCATTGTCCCAAAAGAAACATAACACGTTTACCCAACTGTAAAGGACAAGTATACATATGACAATAATCTACGAGAATCAAAATTTATACATATGACAAAAATTTGGGAGAATAAACATTTAAAACAAACGAAATGATATACACAATAAAATCAAAACACCAACACAGCTTACGACAACGTCAGAGATACTCACAATGCGATTGGAGATACGAATAAACCCAGATATCATTATAATGACGCATAAGCAGCAGTACTAGAAAAAACCGTAATAACGCGGTAAGAAGACAACAATGTCACTAATTAAGGAAATAAAGCCACTAATCCGGAAAAATGATCAAAACTAGATCTTTTCAAAACAAGGAAGACTCTCTCAACAAAGTAAGAGTACACACAGCCGTTCCATCATACACACGACATACGCGTACTTATCCTAATAACTAATGTAATCCAGCTGAGTAGCTTTTCTCGTCTGGCTGGGCTAAGGGATGGAGGATATGGATCTTATATATCATATTACTTTATTTCTGACATTATCCCATAATATTCCTTTTATATGTCACACGATGTTTTCTCCGGGACCTGCTGTTTTATCACTATGATGCTCAAAAGCATGTTCACTTCAAATATTTTCTTGGCAATGTGTGGGAGGATGAAAAAAATATATATATATATATATATATATATATATATATATATATATATATATATATATATATATATATACATGGCATATACAAATATCACATACACACACACACGCACACACACACAACACACATATATATATATATATATATATATATAGATATATATACGTATATATATATATATATTATATATATATCTATATATATATATATATATATATATATAAGTAGTATGAGATCATTTCCATCGTGAAAGCAATACTTTCATCAAGAACAAACCCACTGTCCCACAAACTACAAGAGAAATGTCACTTCCAAAATCCAAAATTTTCAAAGTTGCCTGTCGTCACACAGAGAAGGGAAGAGCACTAACACACTTCTTGAAGTGAATGGCATAAACTTTGGTAGTCACCTGTACCACCTCACCATGAAAGTGGTACAATGTCCAGAGGCTGAAGCCACAAAGCTGACGACAATCAGAAAAGCTCAAGACGAAGAGTAAAGGACAGTGACCGAGGAAAGTGAGATTGGGGCATTATTTTTACTCCAGCTTTTCATGATCTTTGGATATTACAAAATCTGTCTTTTTATACCGTAAAGATGCCATTAAGGAAACGGGACATTGAAAGTAATACTAATATAAGCCAATTTCCTTCCGTTAAGACTAATAAAGGAGTAAAAATATTCCAAAAAAACATTTAATACACAGAAATGCATAACCATCGTATGACAGCAGGTAACCTAAGCTTTATGAAATTAAATAAAGAAAAAAGACGTTCAGCCGAATTTAAAAACAGAAGTGACTGTCTTTCAAACCCACCGCTTAGGGTTTTCCATCAACCATAATAATAATAATAATAATAATAATAATAATAATAATAATAATAATAATAATAATAATAATGAAATACCTTACATTATCTCATTGTAACATTTCAGAAGAGCAAGTTGCGCGTCACTACTTACTCTCCGGAAAAAAACGAGGTTAGTAAACATTAATCTTTTTAGTTAAAGCGCAAACGACCATAAACTTTGGGGGTTTCATATCAAATTACCCTTAACTTTCACCACATCCAATCAAGACCTACCAAGTCACGTGGACGTTACACTCCTACAGTCCTGAAAGACTGATCAATGGTCAACGATCTGCCATATAATAAAATAAACCTTTGCCAGTTTTGTTCTAAAACCGGGAACATCACAGCAGACTAAACAAATCGAAGGGGAACACCTCGACTTTCAGCATTTCATTGACTTAAGAGGCTAGTGAATGTTAATTAAGTTCTTTCTTTCACATCTGACTCTAATAATCACCACTAAATCTTATGTATTAAGAAGAAAACAAAGAGGATAATACTCTTCTTCGTTTATAATAATCTTAAGTCATATGTGCGTTAAGAGAGAATGTCTTTTGGTTTCACCACACGGACAGCGGACATTTTGATAGAGCAATGAAGACATCCATAGAAACAAACAAACAAACACACGCGCACACACACATAACCCCCCAAAGAAACAAACGAACAAACACACGCGCACACATACACATACCCCCTCCTAGAAACAAACAAACAAACACACGCGCAAACACACACATACCCCCTCAAAGAGACAAACAAACAAACTCACGCGCACACACACATACCCCCTCAGAGAAACAAACAAACAAACACACGCGCACACACACAAACACAACTAGATAACTATTTCAATGAAGGTCAAGAGTAGTTTACTGGATTTTAGGATTTGACCCTTTCGTCCCTGTCCGTCCGATCCAAGATTCGAACACGGCTCATGTCCAATTATGAGAGAGAGAGAGAGAGAGAGAGAGAGAGAGAAAGAGAGAAAGAGAGAGAGAGAGTTACAAGGATTAGGATGTCTCAAAGACTTGTTAGTCCATCCGAGGAGACATCGTGTGTTCACTTATCTCTAGGAGCAGGTTTTACTGTTCATTCACAGTGCCCTACTGATTTTGTCTAGCTTTCTTTTAAACTCTTCCACACTGTTGCTGTTTGCAACTTCTGGTGGCACTTTATTCCATGTGTCACATATCTTGTATGTGAAGAATTTCCCACAGTGGGATGTGTTGTATCTCTTCAGTTCTAGTTCCCATCCATTATTTCTCATCTGGTTTTTGTTTAACATAAAAAGGTTACTGTATACTTTTGTTATGCCTTTTAGTATTTTAAATGTTTCTATTAGTTTTCATCGCAATCGTCGTGTTTCTAAGCCACACGTTCGGGCTCTATAGTCGTCATTGGTAACCTATTTGCCTGATGGATGGAATTAACTTTGTGGCTCTTGCTTGTACCCCTTCTAATCTATTTATGTCTTTTTTTAATGTTGGTGACCAAAACTGTACTGCATATTCAAGATGAGGTCTAACTATCAATGTGTAGTGCTGCAGCACCGATTCCTTGTTTCTGTATTTGAACTGCCTCTTTATGTACCCCACTAGTTTCTGTGCCTTCTTTTCAGCTTTTATGCACTGTTTTGTGGATCTTAAGTCCTTGGTAATAATGACTCCTCTTGTTCTACACTATTTATGTCATTCCCAAGCAGCATGTACGTAGCATGAGGGTTGTTTGTTCCTATTTGTAACACTTTACACTTAGCCACGTTGAAAGGCATTTGCTATTTTTGTGACCACTCTCCTATTTTCATTAGATCATTTCTTGAACTTTCCACTGCATCTGGGTCTGCTGCATTTACACCTAGTTTGGTGTCATCTGCAAATTTGATTATCCTGCTAGTTAAGCCTACATCAATGTCATTAATGTAAATAAAAAAAAACGAGAAAGCGCCAAGGACAGAACCCTGAGGAACTCCGCTTGTTACATCTGCCCATTCTTATTCTTCACCATTTATTACAATTCTTGTTTTCTATAAGTTAGCCACACTTCGATCCAGTCCGCTATTTCTCCTACAATTCCTAGAGCTCTAACTTTTGTCATTATTTTCTTGAGTGGAACTTTGTCAAAGGCCGTTTGGAAATCTAAGTAGAGTATATCTTATTGCTCCACTACTGTCGTAAATACCAAGCACGTTATGAAAAAACTCCAAGAGGTTTGATAGGCAGGATCTGCTTTGTCTGAAACCGTGTTGGCTGTTTAACAAGTTGTTTTTATCAATGTGATCCACAATTTGATCTGCAATAGACTCAAAAATCTTACAAGCAACCAACGTTAGACAAATAATTGGTCTATAATTTCCCGGTTCTTCTCTTGGACTGTTTTTGTAAACTAGGGACACATTACCTCTTTGTACAACACTTTTTCTGTAGAGTTTATATAGATGAGGAACTATCTCCTCTTTCAGTTCTTTAATTTCTCTTGGATGAATCCCATCCGGGCTAGGAGATCTGAACTTGTTGAGTTTGTCTATTTTGTTTTTAATGTCCTCTTCTGTAAATATTATTTTGTCCAACGGTTCTGCCCCTTCATATTTAATAGCAGGTTCCGGTATTGAGGTAATATCTTCAATTGTGAAAACACTAACAAAAAACTTATTCAATAACTGCTTTTTCCAAGTCTGACTTCACCAGGTTACCTCTGCTATTTTTTATTGGTTTCCTACTATTAACATGCACAAAGAATTCTTTTGGGTTTTCTTTACAAACTGATGCAACTCTCTTACCATCAGTTATCTTTACATTTCTTACTAATTTGTCCACAATCTACAGTTCTTTATGCCTGTTTGCTTCTACTAGTGTTGGGTGTGCTTTCACTGATTTGCGCAATCTGTCTCTTTCTCTTACTTTTAATTTCTCTGTTAAACCACTTAGGCTGAGGGTTGCCATTTGTTAGTATTTGCCTTAGTGGTATACATCTACAGTGTTTTTCTGTGTATTCCTCATGAAAGGTTTTCCAGTGCTTATCTATGCCAGCGTTTTCGTCGCACTCTAGATTTTTAACATACTATTTAGCTTTTTTGCGTCTTGTCGACGGTAGTCTAATCTCATTAATACCCTCTCTTTTGCATGTTGAACATTAATTTAAAATGAGATCATATTACGGTCGCTTTTGCCTAGATTTGAACCTACTGAAAGGTCAGAGAGAGAGAGAGAGAGAGAGAGAGAGAGAGAGAGAGAGAGAGAATGTACCATGCCATCAAACTCACGGACACCCCACTCCCAGAAATATTATTATTATTCACAAGATGAACCCTACTTATGTGGAACAGAACAAGCCCACAAGAGACACTGACAAGAAATTCAAGCTTCCAAAGAATATGGTGTTCATTCGAAAAAAGTAACAGAAGGTAATAATAGGTAATAATGGGAATTACAGAAAGGGAAGATCAGTTATTAGAAAACCAGGTAAATTAACAAATTCATCAATAATAATGTAAGTAAAATATTAAGCTACAAGTTGACCTCTGTTATGGTAGTAATACATTTCATCTTGGCTTGAAACTATGAAGTTTCAATCGCATGACATCCTCGGGGAGGCTCTTCCACAGAATAACGGTCTGAGGAATAAAAGACTTTTGAAAGAGTAGCCGCGAATAAATACTTTGGAGTAGCCGCGAATAAGACAACTGCAGTAGTACAACGCATGAAATACGAACCTCGACGTCCACCAACACTGAAGAAAAGAAATGAACGTCATTAGCAGCAGAGAAAGAACGTCATCCATACCGGTCTCAGATGAACAAGTGCAGAGGGCAGAAATCGCATCACGACAAAACACGAAAAACAGGAAATATAAAAAAACCATTACCAGAGGAGTCTAATGAAGGAAATGCAAATGTCAATACCATCAGCAGGAGAAACAAAGGGAAACCCTGCAAAGAACGTCGTCAGAGGGAAAGCGGAGACAAAAAATTATAGGGAGACCAAACGAAAGAGAAAGGGACGAGAAAAGAAGCGAGAGAGAGAGAGAGAGAGAGAGAGAGAGAGAGAGAGAGAGAGAGAGAGAGATATTGCCACCGAAGCTGCCGTCCTGAGCTTTCACGCCCGAAGTGATTTACAAAGCTGCTGTTGATCACTGTATCCTCATTCAGGGCAATTTAATCAGGGAAAATACTTTACCAGAATGGCCATCGGCCAACAAGCAAAACATGTAGATTCGAGCCAATAATTATCGCCATGAAATCATTCAGTCTTGTTATAATTGTATTTATTGCTTTTCCTTCTGCTCATTATGTCCGTGCTAAAGTCATCACAGTTCCTATGATGAAGCCAAAGATAGGTAATCTTACACTGGGAATACGCAAACGTTCAATACCCTGACCAATATCAAGAAGAGTGACTGGACTAAGAAGCATATGATATCGGTATTGTTCGAAACTCTCCTGGTATAATTTTTAAACTGATCACAACAAACACATCATCATATGAGGCAATAAAGCAGCATACCTACGAAGAAATAAATTACGATATGACAACAAAGCAAATCCCGAAGAGGCTCTACCCGATCTATACAATGACGGGAAAGAGGAAAAAATAGACAAGAAAGACAAAATCTGCAACCTTTTGAAAAGAGGGAATTGCAGATTTGGAGAAAGATGTTACTACAAACATCCTAAGATATGTCAAAACTATGAAATATATGGTAAATGTGCATACTTAGATGGATATGGGGATGATTGCAGAGATCTGCATCCAAAAATATGTAAAAACCTAAAAGAAGGAAAAGGATGTAAGTTCGACAAAAAATGCAAATATATGCACCCTGTAGCCAAGAATCATAATCAAATAAATAACCAAACCAAGTAATAAAATCCAAAATAAGAAAGAAACAAATAAAGAGAGAAATCAAGAATATCAGGTAAAAGAGAAAAGCAAACCACCAATGAGATATGCAGAGGTGTCAGCAAAAAATTTCAAAGCACATCAGCTCCGAAATTCTACTCAAGAGATAATCAACTGTATTTATTATGCAAGAGGATATTGCAGAAACGGAGAAAATTGCAGATTCAGCACACAAAATGAATAATTATGATGAAGGAAGATCAAATATTATGGAAAAGTTGGATTTTTTAATGTCAGAATTTCTGGAAATGAAAAAAAGAACAACATACCAGAACAGGAAAGAGACATGGGAAAATCCTTATTACTACCAGTTATTAAATGAATGGAAGAAAACACGCAAACCATCATAGTGATGAATGCGCAGGGTTTAGTTACGAGTAACTCAAAAAGAAAATAGAGTACTTAGAAGAACTAACCCAAAATGAAAAGAAAATAGATATAATGAATATAAGTGAAACCTGGTATTCCCAAGAGACTGGGAATGATGATCAAATAAAAGGGTTCCAAACTTATAGATCAGATAGCAATAGGAATCAAGGGGAACCGCAATATATGGGAAAGACAAAAAACAAGGAAAAAAATATATAGAAATATAGTAACTCAGAATGTGAACTATAGCGGTAGAATTTGAATCTGGAAAATTGATGAACATAGTAATATATAGACCTCCTAATACTAAAGAGTTTGACTAATAATTGAAAAATTGGATGATATATGTAGAAATCACAAGGACTGGACTATTCTCCTATCTTGGTGACTTCAACTTTCCTTTCGTAGAATGGAAAGAACGAATAGGATGTGGTTGTACTTATACATATAAAAAAAGAGAGTAATAGTAGTGCAGAAGATAAGAGGCAATTTGAAAAGCTTATTAGATATGCTACTAGAATACAACATTCAACAATAAATCACCTGCCAACAAGAAAGGAAAATACTTTAGACCTAGTATTTGTGAACGAGATGAATTATGTTTAAAGAAATAATAGTTTATAATGCGAATATTTCAGACCATAATGTCATAGAATTAACAGTTCATTCAAAGCAAGTGAAAATAGAGATAAGCAAGAAATGAAAAAGTGGGAAGGATATGGAAAATACAACTTCTACAGTAAAAATATAAAATGGTCAGAAATTAATGAAGAATTAAACAAAGATTGGGATAACATTTTCGTAAGTGATGACATAAGGGTAAATACGGAGATATTATAAAATATTGGAGAAAATAGTGGAAAAATATATACCGAAGAAGAAAAGTAAACATCATTCATGCATACCAAGAGACAGAAGGATCTTGTTCCAGGAAAATCAGAAAGTGGAAAAAAGGTCTTGCAAAAGAAAAAATGCATGGAAAGTTATAGAACTAAAAAGTAAGATAATAAAATGCAGACAAAAGATTATACAATCAAAAGAAAATGAAAAACGGGACTTTGGAAGAAAAAACCCTATTAAAATATCAAGCAAAACCCCAAGCTATTATACTCATATGCGAAGAAGATGAATAAAAGAAGAATAGAAATAGGCCCTCTGAGAATTGAAGGGAGATTAACGAATGAAAAAAAGGAAATTTGCAACATACTGCAGAACGATATAAGAGAGAATTCACCCCTAGAATAGATAATGAAGATAATGATATAGAAGTAAGGGATGAAAATAGTGAATATTTAGCTGCATAGATATTAATGAAGCTGATATTGTGCAGGCTATTAATGAAATTAAAAATGGAGCTGCTGCAGGGCCTGATGGAATTCCTGCTATTTTGTTAAAGAAAGTAGTTTCATTCTATCGCAAAGCCACTTGCAATATTATTAAGACAAAGTATAGATACCAGGCAAGATTTATGATGAGCACAAATTAGCATATATTACCCCTACTTTCAAAAGTGGATCAAGACTAGAGGCAAGTAATTATAGGCCTGTGAGTCTAACATCACATATTATGAAAGTGTATGAAAGGGTAATGAAGAAAAAATATTATGAAACATTTAATAAAAAATAATTTGTTTAATAAAGGACAACATGGTTTCGTACCCGGAAAAAGTACACAAACCAACTGTTAGTCCACCGTGAGAACATATTCAAAATATGAAACAAAGCGGAAATGAAAACAGATGTGGTTTATTTAGACTTTGCAAAAGCTTTTGATAAAGTACCATAATATATTAGCGAAGAAAATTAGAAAACACAATATCGTGGATAAAGTAGGAAGATGGTTAAAAGAATTTTTACACAACAGAAAACAGATAGTTATTGCAAACGACGAGAAATCGGATGAAGTCAGGTAATATCCGGTGTGCCGCAAGGTACGGTTGTTAGCTGCAATACTGTTTGTTATTATGATTGAAGACATAGACAATAATGTGAAGGATTCGGTGTGAGTAGTTTCGCAGATGACACAAGAATAAGTAGAGAAATTACTTGTGATGAAGATAGGAACGCTCTACAAAGAGACCTTAACAAAGTATATGATTGGGCAGAGGTAAATATGGATGGTATTTAACTCTGATAAATTTGAATCAATAAATTATGGAGACAGAGAAAGAAAGCTATATGCATATAGGGACCTAATAATGAGACCATCACAAATAAGGAAGCAGTTAAAGACCTTGTGTGATGATGAATAGGAACATGTTATGCAATGATCAAATAGCACTCTGTTGGCAAAATGTAAAGCAAAATGGGAATGTTGTTACGGCACTTCAAAACAAGAAAAGCTTGAACACATGATTATGCTTTATAACATATGTTCGTAGTCCACTTGAATATTGCAATATGATATGTACCCACACTATCAAAAGGATATTGCACAATAGCGAGTGTACAAAGGTCCTTTACAGCTAGAATAGAAGAAGTTAAGGACCTAGACTACTGGGAAAGACTACAATTCTTAAAATTATATAGTCTAGAAGGAGAAGAGAACGCTACATGATAATTCAGGCATGGAAACAGATAGAAGGAATAGCAGAAAATATCATGGAACTAAAAATATCAGAAGAGCAAGCAGAGGTATTGATTATAGTGCCCAAAACTATACAGGAAAAATAAGGAAAGCACACAGGACATTAATCCACTACGCAACAGCATCGATAATGCAGCGTCTATCAATGCGTTGCCAGCTCATCTGAGGAATATATCAGGAGTGAGCGTAGATGTGTTTAAGAATAAGCTCGACAAATATCTAAACTGCATCCCAGACCATCCAAGATTGGAAGATGCATATACCGGAAGATGTACTAGCAACTCTCTGGTAGACATTAGAGGTGCCTCACACTGAGGGACCTGGGGCAACCCGAACAAGATGTAAGGTCTGTAAGGTAGGTAAGAGTTTTCTAAGCCAGTAAAAATCGTTCTAACAAATTTAACTACTGATAGTTTACGTACAGTTTCCCAGATAATACATAACGAACCATTTTATAAATGGCTGTAAAGATAGGATCCTTCTCAGTAATGTTTCACCGTTCCAATGAGCAGACCTCGCTGTTGCTACGATTCCACTGCTGAAGGTGACTTCCGCCTTTACTATTCAGGATGACTGCCATTAATGACTTGGCTCCTGAGAGTCAAGCAGACGTCGACCCCACTCTGTGTGCTTCGTTGTTTTGTGAGAGGATGACTTTATCTAATCTGAGGTGACACTTCACTATTGGTGCTGACAATAACCCTCCTTATAAAAAGGCTACTTTGCTGTTCTGGGTAGCAACAACCTTGATGTTTTTATTTGTTTTGAGGGTGACAAAATACCTGACGTGCTATTCTCCTTTCACCATATGATACCCGTGTATTTAATAAGACTAGGGCCTTTTTACAGTACTACTTAAATATTACTTTACAGTGTTTAAGAAATTGCGAGTCCTGCTGGTAGGCTACGTCAAAGTTTTACATTGTAAAATGACAGACAGACTTGCTTATGTGCTACGTTACTATTTAGAGGGTCAATATCAGAGTTTGTGTTAATTATCCACCACAATTATGTAGACATGTAATGACAAAAGAAAATCTGGAGAGCTGTCAGGTTTTATGTTCATGTTGGTAATGTCACGCAAAGATCATGCGTTTCCAGAAGAGCATTACAAGCCGTCAGTACATAAATTATACTTGGAATCCTCCCCACTTACATGTCTAGTGCTTACTTCAATCTCAATCCTAGATCAATGATCCGCGTTAGCATTATCTGAATAAAAATTAACTTTCAGGGGATCACAATAAATCTAATCAATTTTGTTCAGTTTATCCCCGGCAACTTTCGTTAACATTGGTGTCGATCCAAATCTCGTTTTCAATTTCGATACGACCCGAGACAAAATATTCTACGCTCATGGAAACAAATGCAACTTGGTCAAAGTTTCACCTCTTCGGGAAAATGTCAGCTACCCATCTTAATAAGGATGCAGTTTCGAAACTGACCGATCTTCTGGATTCTCTTGAAATGTCAAGAGTTCTCGGGGGTCATAAAGGCTCTCCCATACTTTCAACTTTCAATTTACAGGGCTTTCTGTTTACTGTTTGTTTATTTGTATGGTGTTTTGACGTTGCATGGAACCAGTGCTTATTCAGCAACGGGACCATCGGCTTTACGTGACTCCCGAAGAGTGAACTATCACCAGAAATACACATCTCTCACACCTCAATGGAATGCCAGAGAATCGAACTCACGGCCGCCGAGGTGACCGGCCAAGACCATACCGATCACTCCACTGAGGCGCTTCTTTCTGTTTTATTTGAATAGAGTCAATATGCTTTGATTAGACCTGAAAGAACTAAGATACATCTGAGTCACAAATTAAACAATAATTGTCAGGTAAGTTAATATCAATATTGGTATGGAAGTATATAAGGACGTAGGTACGCTTACTCAAACCTTATCTGAGAGAGAGAGAGAGAGAGAGAGAGAGAGAGAGAGAGATATCGTTAAAAAAAGTATTCCGCATATCTCCGAATTACATTATACAATTAAGGTTCCGAATTAATAAAAATGTAATACTGATTAAGAATTTCGGAACGAAGGCGTCATCCTGCTCTTCCTTCATAGTCGAGGACAGACGTCTGTCAATTTCTAATTGGAACTTCAATGAAATAATCAAAAATCTTTTACTAAGCAGATTATTCAATAAAAAGATCTTCCTCTGATGTAAATATAGTACGCGTATTTAAATAATATATATGAATGCGACACGAGTACATAAATCATCCTGGTTCGATTAACGGCCAAAGGCAGTAATGTTTGTTCTTCATCTAAAAAAAATCTTCACACAAATAAACAATAATCAGGTTTAGGTCATAAAAATGGGTTTCACGGAACTTCCACTCGGCTGAATCATGTATTATATACTATGGAAATTAAATAGTCAGTTATTTACTGCATATCTGTGAATACATTATTATTAGGTCAATAATAGAACTTTTAAAAATACAACGATTGTGAAATATACGTAATGATACAAACAATAAAAACTAAAGTTAATCATGGAATAAATATGAACCCTCCTCGGAAACATCGAGTTAAAATATAAGTTCTTCATACACAAAGCTGCCTCATGAAGAGAGAGAGAGAGAGAGAGAAAGTAAAAATTTTTTTTAATTGCCTCCAAAAGTTGATGGGGATAAGACACGTTTCCAGGAATACGCTGCGCTCAAAAGGAAACTTTTCATTACCAGTCAATACGAACAGAACTTCTTTGCGCTAAATATTTACTACATTATTGAACAACACCTCAATTAAAACAAATATAGAGCAGAAATAGAAGCAAAAAACGGGAAGGGAAAATCAAAACGTCTACAAAGGCAAAGCCAGGTAAAAACCTAGGTTATAAACCTCACAAAAACCACATAATATTACAAGGGCATGGTAAAAAACTGAAAAAAAACATTACGAAATATTTGGGATTTCGTCTGGTTTCACAGCATCCATAAAAATCAAACTATAAAAATTATTTATATATTCGCCTGTTTGTAAGACGGTTGCAGAAGGAAACTTGTAGCCTTTGCTGTTTGAAGAAGGTGGATGTGGGTGAGTGTGTGAATAATACAATGTCCTATAATAGCACTGGAGTGAAATCTTATACAGTTTTGGGCATCCAAATGATGTCCCGGTTGCGTTGAGCTCTCTAAATGCTTCAGCAGGTTATTGGTTGTGTCCAATGTAGCGAATTAGAGCTTGGCAAGTCCCTTGATTACATTTGAACCTATACACGATGTCGGTCAACCCTTCAGCGTCCCTGTGGAGAGCTTAGGGCAGCAGTAGATCTATAAGGACGTAAGGATGCCAGCGCCTGGTGGCATTATTCCAAGGGAAATTATTAACATTACTACCATGCTTTATTATTTGGCGAATCCTGGGCACAATGTATTGATGGCAGAGTGAACTAAGTTTTTGCATCTATACGTCAAACTCGAATGAAAAACGTTTAAATCCTAGTCTGAGTGGATAACGGTCAACCCAACAAAGTATAAGTTTGAATCCTGGTCAGACTGCGAACAATTTTCATTCATAATCCTCCTTGGGAGCAACTTATTCCCAAGGTCAAGTGATTCTGATATTGATGAGTGACATTAGGTAGCCGTACGTGCCATATAACGTAACTTCGATTGCACATACATACTTAAGTATATGCAAAACATACGCATGCATAAAGGTTCACGTCAAGAAATTTCTATACACACGATAGGCGGTTGTATCACTGACACATGTGAATAGAAGTCTTTTGATAAAAGATGAAAGCCTTGCAATCCATGTCCTTAGCAACATCAGCCATTCTACGTTATGCTCAAACGAGCAAGGGAGTATCATCGCCATAAGTTGCATAGCGCTCGTTAACCTCTGGACCGACAAGGGGTTGTTTTCCTTTTGATCACTTTCTTAACGGGGGCGCCTGCCCAAAGAGGAAAGCGTAATCTGAGTCAGTCACGCTCTAGCCAGAAAATTCCAGTGCTCTGTTATCGGAGGAGACCCGATGGAAGCCTTGGCAATACTGAGACCCATTTGAGGTTGCAACACTTCTTATCAAAACTGCATCCTACGAAACACTACTAATCACAGTCGTGGCTCGCGAGCTCGCGCATTAATGTGAGGTGCTCTTTTTAACATCAAATCCCTGTGTGCGAATGAGCTGTCGGTTGCGAAGAGGACGAAATACTGTCAAACTCATCTTCTATATGAATAAATCACCCGATCACTCAGCAGATGGAGTAGCATCAATCGAAATCATTCAACAATGGTTCATTAAAAAGTCAAACTAAGTGAGAGACGTTTCTAAATTTGTATCGCCAAGAACGAAAGACAAACATAGAGAGAGAGAGAGAGAGAGAGAGAGAGAGAGAGAGAGAGAGAGAGAGAGAGAGAGAGAGAGGTCAGGGGGCAGATGATGAAATATAATCAAAACCACTCCGCGAGCTTCCAAGAATGTAGCCTCATTATGGGAGGAAGCTTTGAGGGAGACTTACTTCTATTTATGTAAAAGTTCTGGGTTTAATAATTATGGGTCAATATAAACGAATTTATCAACATGACACTGGTACTCTAGTTGCTTGCTGTTGATGACAATGATTATTACGGTGCTAGAAGTCATCGTGATTCCAATAGAAACAAGTAAAAAAATGGGCCGAAGTTTCCTCAGCGCAATCGAGTTTTCTGTACAGCGTATTATGCTGTATAAAACTCTCCAAGTGATCCAGTATGAAACTCTCAGTCTCAGCCACCACCGGGCAGCGCCCACTTGCTCCCCAGATGCGGTCTTGCGAAGATGCGTCGGCAGGTGGCATCTCTAGCGCATAAGATCCAGGGTTAAACTTAAC
Source organism: Macrobrachium nipponense (assembly GCF_015104395.2). NCBI lineage: Eukaryota > Metazoa > Arthropoda > Malacostraca > Decapoda > Palaemonidae > Macrobrachium > Macrobrachium nipponense. The sequence continues at coordinate 24,957,996 of NC_061108.1, read as the reverse complement.
CTTAAATAAAATAAACATTACTGAGGCTGGAGGGGTGCAATTTGGCACGTTTCCTGATTGGAGGGTGAATGGTCACCATACCAATTTCCAACCTTCTAACCTTAGTAGTTTTTAAGATCTGAGGGCGGACAGAAAAGTGCGGACGGACAGACAAAGACATCTCAATAGTTTTCTTTTACAGAAAACCAAAAACCCACGTGGATAGCCACTTTAACCTGTTCATCGCAATTACTAAATAACGGATGACGTATTTCCGCTAGAAACGGACGGAAAGTAGTCAGAATATCTTCAGAGATAAGCGCATTGCTTTGTTAAAATAAGAAAAATGTTTTCTCAAATTACATTCAGAACTTAATTAATTAACTGACTAACGGTGTAATATCCGCTTCTGCTCTACCTGGCGAATAATTTAGTTACTAAAATGAATGTTTATTACTAGAATTAAATTTTAAAGAATTGAACTCAGCAGGGTAGTTTACATCCGAAAGCTTTTCTTTTTCTTCTTCTTCTTCTTTTTTTTTATCAGAAGAGACGGGCAGAATTAATGTTCATTAGGCTGGAAACTCCTAAGCCGCGCATGTAAGTAAAAGCTATGTGCACCATCCAACAACAATTTTTTTTTTTTTATTTCCGTCCTGATTCAGAAAAATGGACGACGAAGGTAGGGCATTGTTGTCAACAAGGTACGAATGCTACACTAACCATCGCCATCTTGAATTCAAGATGGCGTCGCACTAACCCTGTTCTGTACGTTTTTGTCCGGGCTTGGGACCAGCTAATATCTGGTTAGTCATTTATCATCTATATACATCTGCAACTTCGCATATAACGTATTTATCACCATCAGCTACATAATATATAATGCTAGTGTGCCCATACTGTTAATTAAAATGAGGGTAGGTAACATAAGAGATGATCGATAGGCATATAATATATATGATATGCAGTTACCAATCACGCACTAACTAACTGTTATACATAGAATTTACCACTCAGGAAGGATAAACTGATTCTATAACAATAAATTTATCATTTCGCATCGAAAAACATCATAATACTAAATAAAGACCACTTTAGGACTCCAAAGCAATTCTGATAATCCACACACATACACACACGAACTTACCAACATTAGCATTTGCAAATGTTTCAATCATAATACGGAAACCTCATGATTCGTCTGTGCTGTGAGTCAATGGCGCTTAGGAAAAATCAAAAGCAATACCTTCAGACATTGTAGAAGGGAGGTGTGCGGGGTGGATCAGTGACCCTAGAAGTGCGTTCAGTAACTGATATTTGCTCACCCATAATCATGGTCCCATTGCTTATCCATGGTCGAAATCCAGCTGATATTCCCTCGAAAAGGAAATACTCCTTATGTAACGGAGGCCGCTACTCATTTAATACAATTAACTCAATAACCAGTATTGATTACCTCACTACACAAAACAAGAGAATGATCAGTCTTTGTAGTGTAAAAATCATTAAAAAAAAGTGTAGGGTAAAAACACACGATGAGTTTGGAGGAAACATATTCTACTCATTTCTTCAGGGGCAAATCTCAGGGGAAAAAAAAGCTCCTCTTAGATTATTTCAATCAAACCCAGGGCACCAGACCACCACAACATGGGATACACGGTCCCCATACTGTTTACTGAACTACCTACCCTATCAACATAGTACACACATTCAACTATCCTCCCAAAGAAGGGTCTCAGATAAAGCACACAACATAAGCAGCTCTTCGAGGAGTTGAGCCCATGAAAAGTGACATTTTTCTTATATTGAAGCCACTGAGCACAGAAGTAACTAAAAGAAACCGATCAAGCAACTGTGACTGAGTGGTCGGCAGTTCAAATACAGGAGGAGGAGGTTTGTCTATCACTTCTGGTGAGACTGCCTCCTGATAAAGTATTCATAATAATAATAATAATAATAATCATACAACTACGAATCAGTGACAATGTTTATTCTCATCCAAACCAACCATTAAAATTCCCTCGTTGGACGAGTGAGTTACGTGCTCGCCTACAGATTCGGTAGATCGAAGTTCGCTCCCCGCTCTGCCAACACGGAATCAGAAGAATTTACATATGGTAAATTGAATTTCATTTCTCGATATAATGTGGTTCGGATCCCACAATAAGCTGTAAGTCTCGTTGCTTGGTAATCAATCGGTTCCTAGCGACGTCAAAAATATCTAATCCTTCGGGCCAGCCCTAAGAGAGCTGTTAATCAGCTCAGTGATCTGGGTAAACTAAGATATACTTCACTTTTTCGATCATTAAATGAATAAATTCAAATGTCATAAGGAAGGAGGTGGGCATCGGCTGGCTACACATGTAATTCAAATTATTTCTAATGTATTAACAGGAAAACACTAGTAATAAGAGGCAGACGTGGCGTCATTCGCAGTGGGAAGTATGGTAATAGTAACAAAAGTACTCAGATGAGAGTATAACGACGTTCATAACAGCGATCCCATAATCATCTCTATTAGGAATTCATCGTCAAACTCCTTCCACTAATAAAAAGAATCCTAATTTTTCTAACTAAATGGATAACACGAATTATCTCTTCTTTTCATAATCTTTCGACAAAGAATAACTTGGCCTTTGATCGGAAAAGAAAATGATCTCTCTCATTATATGTTTAATGAAACACTCCACCTGCAGGAGATCTGAGGAAAATGAGAAGTGTAATGTCATCAAAATTGGATGACAAAACTTGTCATCCAACCCAATTATTACAAACAGGTTTTTCAACCTGAATTCTTGCCGACCATATAATATTAGTTCCTCAGAAGCTTATTTGCTTTATCGTTGAATATCAAGGCACGCACGAAAGAAACTATAAATGTTAGAGCAACGGAACTTTTGGAAAAGTAAAGCGGTTAAAAGAACTCTCTCTCTCTCTCTCTCTCTCTCTCTCTCTCTCTCTCTCTCTCTCTAAATAATCTCCTCCACATCTCTCACACTTAAAAAACAAGGATTTGTAAAGCACTTCTACCGAAGTCATAAAAATACAATAAACCAACGTATTGAACCTCTCTCTCTCTCTCTCTCTCTCTCTCTCTCTCTCTCTCTCTCTCTCTCTCTCTCCCCCCTGACGAAGCGGCTAAATAATGGCCATGTTGCTTTAATCATCATAAATGCATCATTGATAATTACATACCCTATCAGAGCTAAATGTTAATTGCAAAGATTTACGTTTTAAGATTAATAACAGTCAAATACAAAACCACGAGACAGACGTAGGTCTAGGTGACGTGCCTGATAAACAAAAACGTTAAATACATTACAATATTCATTTGTTTTATTTTTATTCTACAGATTTCAGAAACCAAGTGTAAAATCAATAAAATGCTGTTGTGCATAAACAGGAGATAGAAGTTCACAGAATCACTACGAATCAATTATTCATTTTTCCCCTCACGTGCCACAGCTGAGGAATATCATGTTTTCCCCTCTAAATGCGAGAAAGAATCCGACGGGAAGAACCCAAAGTGAGCCGTTACAAAACCACACATCAAGCGCTGAAGAACGAGGCAGCCAGCCACTGGGGGCAGTCGTCTGACTGTTAATGTTCGCTTTAAACAGCAAACTACGACACCCGAATCAATACTATCTTTCATGAAATCCATACAAAGTCAAATAATTTAGAATTATTTTTTTCAGAGGGACATCATTTCAAGGATAAAACCTAATATTAGTTTTAGCATTAATATTCAAATATCTTACTTGCAAAACATTACTGGATGAAAAATTATGCTTCAATATTATTATTTTCAAAAATAAACTAAACGTTTACTGATTATCACTTTTGTATTCAACTTTAGTGTCCCTCACTAATTCATCTAAGAAATCTACTCAGTAATAAAACCTCATCTACATCAGTAATTTGATAATTTTTCAATAAAATGGCATTCAAAACCAGAGTGGTCACATTTTACCATTCAACAGCAAACCCTTGTAGTTCATTACTATTAACATTATTACCTGCGTTATTGTTCGTATGATTTCGTTCATTGCTGCATGAATCCAGAACAATTAAATCCGCTATGCTCCTATCGTAACAAGTACGTTGACGCAAAGGAGCAGGGCGTCTGAAAGTAGCTTCAAAGCCACTCCAATTTACGAGAACAACACCCATAAAGATGTCTGGAACAAAGTCCTGGAACGAGGTCTTGAAGACTGCGCCATTTTCGCTCATGAAGAAAATGAAGCTTCCAAAATAGGACAGCGTGACATAAAGGCACCTCTACGGAATATGCAAGTTGAACGCTGTAAATTCAGTAGTATCACATAAACTGTCTCTCGAGGCGCAGACATTTAACTTGCAAATAAATGTAACGGAAGATGCTAGAAGCAGCAAACTTTGTGGGGGAAAGAGGAAAGGAAGCGACCATTTCCTGTGTTATATCAGGAGGACGAAGGTCTTGTGATGCTGCTGGGATCTAGACGGGAGAAAAATACTCCAGTCATTTGGACAAAAAAAAAAAACATCTTCAGTAATTTCTACTAATGCAATTTTCTCTGAATGTGAGAAATATTCCTGTAAAACTGTCTTGTATTCTTGCAACATTACTTGATCAATTTTCAATTGTTATGAAGATGTAGGTGACGCCAAGTATTGTTCAATATTCACAATCATTCATTTCAGTTAAAGTTCAACATCATTTTCTACCGTTCGTCCATTCTCGCACTTATCACTCAACAGACCAGTATTTCTGTCTTTATCAATCTTTTTTTTTCTTTCTTTTTTTTACTATACTTTTATTCACCAAAATGGTCATTTCAACAAATGCCACTCTATTCAACTCAGTACTCGAGTATTCTCCATTTACTTGCACGTAAGTAAACCTCTTACTTTTTTCGATTTGCTTTTTTTATTTTTTATACCAGCTCCGTAATTTGAATTGTTTGTCAACTGTTTTTTTTTATTTCCAATTAGGCATAAATAAAAAATATAGAAAGCGATTCAATTACGCACATTTTTCGTGTTCCACAAAACAATTAGTGTCGCATATAAAAAATCGACAGACATATAGTTCAGGTTTTCAATCAATAAGGAGGACGTCATTTACAAAATAATAATAATAATAATAATAATAATAATAATAATAATAATAATAATAATAATAATAATAATAATAATAAATAAATAAATAAATAAATAAATAAAATAAATAAATAGATAAATATATAAATATCAAGGAAAGCTCCTTAACTAACCATTTTAATTTATTCAATCTAAACAAAGTCTGGTTACACATTTGTGACAAATTTAATGTTCTATGACAAAGCAACATTGCTTTGTGGTGCTTCTTTATTGCACTGGTTGTAAACCTTCTTTGGACAGCGACAGTGCATTTTAGCTCAACCAACCAAAGAACAGACAAAATATGAAAAATATTTGACAAAACAAATAAATGAAACTTCACAAGAACACAATAACTAAACTAGACACATCAAACTTTCTTATCCTTTTACAGAATAATTCTAGCATGTATAGTTAGGAAGCCACAAGTATTTGAAATGACACCATGGCTTAAAGGACGCCCTGTATATATAACTAATTGTAACTGTCTTAGTTATTTCTCAATAGAAGAAATATTTAGGCAGAAAAACAATAGAGGAAACATGATCCTTCCTGGGGACAGTGACACGAACAGACTGAATGGCTGTCAAATATGAATACATGAACATTTTCTTTGAAATACTTTTCCTGTTAAATTAATTTTTGTCTATACCTATATTGGAAAATTCAAAACCTTATACTTTTATACATTATATTAAGAGTTAAAAAATAATGAGTGACAGGCAGCCAGAGGAACTACCGCCTTGAAATATCTCACACTCCCTCACTATGAGAACTTAAGGACGCTGAAGCCTGAAAGAGAGAGAGAGAGAGAGAGAGAGAGAGAGAGAGAGAGAGAGAGAGAGAGAGAGATATTGGAAATCAGTCAAAGTTCCACTGTGTATCGCAAAGTATAACAACGTTGCTCTTTACATAACTCTACTAAAACTACTGAAATAAAAACAATAACGACCGATATCATGTGTAGCAGCTCGAGGCTGCTATGTGGGTTAGAAAATAAAAGTATCACGTCAATAAAAACAATCTCAAATACACTGTTTTTATCATGGACAACGATTGTTGGTTGCACTAACATATTCATTTTTCCTACCTGAGCGTCGTTTATATACCAGTGATTGTGATACGACTGAACATCGCGAACTAATTGGATTAACGTTTATAATTCTAGTTTTCCTCTAATACTTAAATTGCAAACTTATCCATGGAACGAAAGCAACGAGTCTTTTTTCATTCTCATCCTGTCTGAAAAAGTCCTTGTATGCAAGGCCCTCCTAAGAGGTATAACATTAAAGAATAAACTTTCATGATGTTTTCATTCTATGTAATGACATACAGGGGACTGATACACTAAATTCAGTCGCTTATCCTTACTAACATCAAGCATAAATCCGAGCGTCGATTTTTTTTCATTATTATTCTAATGAACATGGAGTGGAATAATGAACTATTTACTGTATGCCACGTCACGTCGTGAAATTAAATTTCCCTCAACTTTTAACTATCAGATCTGCATTTAAACTTGCATCTTGTGGTTTCAGAAGTTCTACATATATCTAAATAACTATACCACTGCATTAAAAAAATTTCGTGCGTGTTACTTTTGTAAATGAAAATATTATAGTGTGATGATGACTATTCAGTGTATTATATATATCGAGTCTCTCCGAGAATATGTTGTTTGTAGACTTTAATTGCAAAAGTACACTTATTTGCGTAGAAAAGGAGAATACTTGAAAAGAACAAGTCTCGATTCCTACACCAGAGTTGTCGTCCCGAAAACACTTTCATTCACTGAAGTTAACAGACGGATTTGTTCATCACCGAGGAATATCAATAAACATACTTCCATTCTTCTAATACTAATACGAATAATTTTTCACCATTATCAGGTGATAACGAATACTAAAACCTATGAATTATTAAACTTTCTTGCAGTAAAAGTTGCAAACATGCATTCCAACTCAACAAGAGCGCACTGATGCCGTATTGAAAGCAAGAAAGTAAGGCATAAGGGAAGGCTGAGAGTCCTCGTTAGGTGTTTGGGATGGTATCAGGGTTGGCCAGGGAGACCCACTGGTCACGAGGCCACAGAATAGCCCAGGTCAGGCTGGGAGAGAAGGAGCCCCAGCGACTCCTCAGCTTGCGAGGCTAGGGAATTGTCAGGGAATTGTCAGGGGGCATGCCAGGGTTAGTAGCAGGCAGGTCCTCTAATTTGGAAGAAAAGCATGATCTGAATGTTTATCATGACCATGGTTCAGCAAGACTCTCATGGACGAGAGTTCTGTCCTCTGGGAAGGGTTTGAGTTGTTAATAACTGGGGTTTCATGTGGAAAAAGTCTCAGTAGCAGTGAGAGTTCATCGTCACTAGAGGGCTCAGTGTCTGAACGGAGAACCTCAGAGCTAGCATCCATTGGAAGAGGATATGGGCCCTCATAAGTTTGCTCCTGTGAATAACTGGTGGGACCCCTGAATAGATATGGTGATGGTTCAAGGGCTTTGAGAGGCAAGGCAGGTCATGAAAGGTGGTTAACCTAAGCCGGGCATGATGTCTTGGCCTAGCAGCAAGTCCTAATTTTCTGGCAGATAGTCAGCAACTCTAAAGGTTCAAGTTGTGGATCTTTGGAGTGTGAAGGTCTTCAACCACACTATCAGGAGCTTGCTTTATTGCCTGTTGGGACTTGTGCATACTAGGTTTTTGTTCCCATTGTTGTTTGCATCACCAGGGATACAGCCCTCCTGAATAAAGGAGACCATGTTGGTGGGATCTGTGAGGGGGGAGACCGGATACTCCCAAGGAGTTTTCTTGAGTTGGACGTCCTGAAGAGGGTATTGGGTGGATATCAAGGGTGCCAATTAAGTCAACTATTGACTCATCTGGTTACAGTAGCATTAAACTGGGTGTCAGGGATGCCACTATCCTTTTCAACTCTTTCATAAAAGTATACAGCCTCTTCATAAGTCGCCATTTTTTTGGTGGGATGGAAAGGCATTAGGGAACACTCT
>NC_061108.1:24920261-24949393 GCF_015104395.2 Macrobrachium nipponense | reverse complement strand
AACATAATTCTCTGACCTACTAGAGGATACAAATCCCGATATGGTAGTAGGCATCTTGTGGGTTCTGGGGAGCTGACCGCAGACTTTGCAAGTTGGTCAGCTTTCTCATTCCCAGTCACCCCAACATGGGAAGGAACCCAACAGAACTTTATTTCTTCCCCTCTTCTTTTTAGTAAAAGCAGCCACTCCAATATATCTAAAATCTGAGGGTTTAAAGGGTTAAAAGATTCCAGCGACTGAAGAACACTTGTTGAGTCACAATATATAATAAAATTATTTTCATTCCGAATTAAAACTTCCTTTAAAGCCTTTAAAAATCCATATAATTCTGCTGTAAAAATCGATGCAACAGATGACAACCTGCCGCTTCTCTCTACATCAGGGAAGGCAGAACCAGACCCCCCTGGAATCCGTGGTCCAGCTCCAAAGAATAGTTCCTCCTGATCTCTCAGGTCCGAACATTATCGGGCAGTTGATGATCCTACCACAGTTCCCACTATTTAGCTTTGGATATAAACCCAGTCCCAGCTATGATATCTTTTCCTATTTCATGTCTAATAAATTTTACAAAGGTGGAAAATTTCACAACAATTAATCGAAATTATACGATGATCTATGGGTCTCTTTGACTCGAACTCGGGAACAAATTCCTGGGTGTCCAGAGCCCCCTCACCACGTCAAGGTGGTCCCACTTCGAGGGGGACGAAGGAAAATTGAAACACTGATGTCAGGTACTTTCGTCTTGTTACCAAGATATGGTCAGAAGCAAGAGCCTATTATATATGGGGGTACAAGTCATAAGGGCATACAAAAAGGTCGGAAGGTCACAAAGTCAAAGACACACACACACACACACACACACACACACACACATATATATATATATATATATATATATATCTATATATATATACATATAGCTATACAATAGTATAAGAGAAGAAGAGTATATGGACATAAGATAGATATTATAGAGAAGATATATGGATAATATAATATATAGATAGATAGATATATATATTATACTATTATATAGTATATAGAATTATTATATAGGCACATATAGATATATAGATCTATGTCGGAAGGTCACAAAGTCAAACACGCACACACACACACACACACGCACACACACACACACACACACATATATATATATATATATATATATATATATATATATATATATATATATATATATATATATATATATAGATACATATACATATATAATATACTATATATATATATATAATATTATATGATATATAAGTATATATACCTATAAACTATACATATATATGTACTATATATGTATAATATAGTATATAGTATCATATATACATATTATATACATATATATACTATATATATGTATATATATGTATATATCATACATATATATAGATATGATATAGTATATGTATAGTATATATACATATATATATATATATATATATATATATATATATATATATATATATATATATATATATATATATATATATATATATAATATATTATTCGTGTGTGCAAGTGATCTCTGTAACATTTCTAACAATAAAGCACAAAGTGTGAGAAAATCTGAGGCAGCTTCTTGTCAAAGCAAAGTTCTTAGGAAAGAAAATATTCCCGGCCTTTTGATTCGAGACGCTGGATCGATATCCCCTTTCAACGTTGAGAGATCCTTTTAGCAAAAATAAACTTGCAAAATCCTCCCGGGTACACAAAGCCTTCATTTCGCCTTTGAAAAGGGAACGCGTGAGGAGCACCTTTGAAACACGAGCCAACGGCCCAAAGGCTGTGAGGATTTCAGGTAGAAGACAATTAACTGCATAGTACGCATTCAGCACGACTAGAAGGAGAAATCTCTGATTGCTACATCTCTAAATTTACAACAACAATGAAATATAACAATGGCAAAGATGAGGCAAGGATGACAATAATAAAGAAATGAAGGCAGTGGACAAACAAAAATAACAGCAGTGGTGAAACAGCTGTTTCCCCACATTTGCGAGGGAGAACAGAGGCGGCAGCCGCCGTCACTGCGGTAGACATCCTCTCATTGCTGTAGCAGTCCATCATTGCGAATTTAGAGGAGCTTCACACGTACGCCGGTGCATTTACAAACTGTTTCCATGAATTATAGTTGGCATAGTAATGCAATAATGATAAAATTGTTCTAATATGTATATATACTGCAAATAGATACGCTAATTTCACTTATTTCTCCGGTTTTGTGTAAGTCTTATGCCCATTATGGACGGGAAACGCATACCAATTGGCAACACTATGTAGCACACCTCAAGATCTCTCTCTCTGGAAAAGAAAACAACGCTTTGAAAAACACCAACAACTAATATTATTATTAGACTCATTCTGATTTCACAAGTATATGTTTCTATTCATGAGAAACAATGATGCACTGCATTAACCTCGTGGAAAGAGTTACGAGGATTAGGACGTCTCATAGACTTGTTAATCCATCCGAGGAGACATCGTGTGCTCACTTATCTCTAGGAGCAGGTTTTACTGTTCATTCACAGTGTCCTAATGGTTTTGTCTAGCTTTCTTTTGAACTCTTCCACACTGCTGCTGTTTACAACTTCTGGTGGCAGTTTATTCCATGTGTCGCATATCTTGTATGTAAAGAAGTTCCCACAATGAGATGTGTTGCATCTCTTCAGTTCTAGTTTCCACCCATTATTTCTTGTCTGGTTTTCGTTTCATAAGGGTAAACGTGAATAGGTTACTGTCTACTTCTGTTATTCCTTTCAGTATTTTTAATGTTTCTATTAGCTGTCTTCGCAATCGTCGTGTTTCTAAGCCATATGTGTTCAGGCTCTCTAGTCGTCTTTGGTAACCTATTTGCCTAATGGCAAATAGGTTATATATAATATATATATATATATATATATATATATATATATATATATATCTTTTTTTTATATGTGTGTGTGTGTGTGTGTGTGTTTGTATATATATATAATATATATATATATATATATATATATATATATATATATAGTGTGTGTTGTGTGTGTGTGTGAGCATATATATTATAGATATATATATATATATATATATATATATATATATATATATATATATGGTCTATCTTCAACTGCACACAAAATCGACTTCTTGTCAGCTTTCCAAGTTTTTGTCGACTTCTCTTTCCTGAGGAAATGTTTCAAATCTTTCGTTTTTCCATGTTTAGAATCTTGCTCCCCTGAAAGGTCTTTTAGCAACTGACTTCCATCTTCAAGTACTGGACAAAATTCAAGGTTTTAATTTACCATCCCTGTTCTTATTCATTCCTGGTAGAGTCGTTTCACAAGCTCACTGTGGATCCTGTACGAACTATTCAAAATTCTTTGCATTCAGATCTTCCTTGACCACACCATCCACACCGTGGCACTGAATGTGCACTGAATTCTTGCAGTCGGTGGAACATCACAAGTTCAAACTCGGTATAAATGTCTTTTTGTTGAGCAGGCTTACAAGTCTCATCACTTCAGTTTCTGCTATTTACCGTATTTATTATAGTTCCTTATTAATAGTAAATATTATTCCTTATTTTTTTTTGTTTTTCCTTTTCCATACCTTTAGTAAAGAAACTAAAACAAATATACCAAGTAAAATTTATGTCCCTCATAAAACAGTACTACATGACTTAATACAGGAATTAACATTAAGAGAAACAAATGACGATTGAGCGCTTTCACTATCCTACTTATATGACTACTGAGATCCATGTAAGAATGAACTCATTTAAGAAATTTATGTTATAAAGCCAAGTATGAGGCACCGTAACATACTTATACATTCAGTAAATCTTAAGAGTATATATTTGATAAGCCTTTAATTAAAAATGCCTTTTTGACCAATGGAAATATCCTTCCTGTAATTCTCCTCAGAAAGAACATGAAAGTTATTGCAATGAAGTCCCATATTTGCCTAAAGTGAAAATGACAATGTCACTTGGGTGTTGCATTTCCACGAATAATAAGGAATCATAGCTTCAGGTGAGCCAAATGTTACACATGCAGAAGTTACCATTTTGCTGACGACAAAAAATTGTTTTATTTAACCGAGTAATAAGAAAGAAGTCTACCAAGTTCATACAATAATACAAAAGTCCAAGTAATTCTAGAAATAATTCAATTAAGAGTGAGCCAGCAACTGCAACTCTAGAAATATATCAGATAAATTTTGGGGCAGTCACAGTCATCTTAGATATAATTGTAGTATGCGAAAATGACGTTCACTTTCATCCAAAAAGAAATTCGGATGAGAATGAGACAAGAATATTCATTCTAGAGAGTTCAAATATAAATGGGACTGTAATATTTCTACAAGTTAGTTCAAATAAGAATGGGAACATTACATTTATCGTTTAGGAAGTAAAATAAGTCATTAGTAGTTATTCAAGGGAATTCAAATAGGAATGGAACGCCCACATTTATTCTAGAAATTATTCAAAGCAAGTGTGGGGCAGTAACATGAATCTGAGTTGAAATGAGTGGGATATCTGGTCAGTTCTAGCACGAATCATGGGAGTCGCATACATCCTAGAAATAGCTCCAATTAAAATAGCACCCACATGAATTTGAGCTAAAATATGAATGGGACCACCACATACAACCTTTTAAAAAATCTAGGCAGACTTCTAATGAAATTTGAATCCTCACAATAATTCTAAACTGAATTGAAATAAGATTGGGAATATCATATCAACTCTAGGAAAGTTCAGACGGTAAAAATGTGTCATAAGAATTACAAAAAGACTTCAAGTAAGAGTGAGAATTCTGGATATGGATCTCTAAAACATTAAGAACGTCAAAAAAGCTCAAAAGCGTTAATATGAGAATGGAAAAATCAAGTTAATTCTACAGTGCGTTCAAGTAAGATGAATTAAAGAAGTCTTGCATAAAACTGATCACTTTCTTTTGTGTAATAACCTTGGACCGAGTATCTAAAAGGCCTTTAAGTCAGACTCTGGAGGACATAAATTTAAAAAAGGGAGTCTTTACCTTCACGGTCTTTACACTAAGGCTCCATAGCAAAGAAGGTTAAAAGAAGGTTAAAAGAGAGTAATTGCAAGCAGTACGAAAGCACAGAGCTGACGGCAGGTATTTACCAAACATCATGTGGCCTTAGTACATCAGAGGTAAAATGTATCCAATACGTCATCATTTTCTGATCATTCTACAACAATGTCAATTATTATTCCACTTCCAATTGATCTGAAACAGCGCCACCAACAGCAGTTCAGCATTCTCTTCCAACTTCCAGTAATTCTTCTTGATGATTAGTCTTCGGAGACCACGATTCACGTCCCAAGGTCACGTCTGATTGCAATTTGTTTCCAAACGACGCTCAGGATCGCTCCCTGTTGAGAGAGAGAGAGAGAGAGAGAGAGAGAGAGAGAGAGAGAGAGAGTGGGGTGGGGAGGGGGTTGGAGGAGGTAGTGATCTGCTGCTGTAGATACTGAAATACGAGAGGCTGCGAAAGGGTTTCAAATTTGAAAGGCACCAGACGGCAGTGTTTCTCTCCCTCTGTTTATAATATACATATATATATATATATATATATATATATATATATATATATATATTATATATATATATATATATATATATATATATATATATATATATATATATATATATATATATCTACATCTATCTATCTGACCTTTGTGCCCGAATTGCTAATGCCCTGGACTCACACTCGAAAGACCGGGGTTCTATCCAGTGGTGAGTCAGAAATTTATTTTTGTGGAACACGTCCCCATGTGTTCGTTTTCACACACACACGCACACACACACACACACACACACACACACACATATATAATATATATATATATATATATATATATATATATATATATATATATATATATATAATATATATGTGTTAACGGGATATTAATCTCGTTATTTATTTGGTAAACGTGTAACCTGAGCATCAAGCAAACCGACACACAATCTCTCTCTCTCTCTCTCTCTCCACCTCTTTCTCTCCCTTCTGTCAGGTAATCAAAATGAGAGACAAAGTTATATAAAATATAACTGTTTATTTAACAATGGAAAGTTAATCATCCAAGTCTTAGTGACTAACTTAACTCAGTTAACCAAGTCCCTCCTTTGCCAGAATCATCTGTTTCAAAGACACGAGAAACACACTCGTTAGCACACATAAGTTTAAAGACAAAGTTAAAGATTAAACATTCTTACGCTATGTAACAAGCCATTCATTTTGGCTAAAGTAATGCAAGACTCACCCATTTCAGCCTGAATATCTCACTCACTTAATATAATAAACTTTCACAGAGCTCCCCCGGCATCTTGCCTTTCTCACACAGACGTCTCTATGCAAGTCTCCCATAGACTTGGCTTGTGATACATTATAAAAGGAAGAGGAGCACACGCACATACGAATGCACACTTCGTTAACGCCTCATATTACTGGCTACAACCAGTTTCCCAAAGGCACTTTGAAAAAGACCCATGAACTGACATAACTACAGGACGAACGTTGACCCGTCTTTCTATGCAGTTTTCATATCACGCCATCACATAAATCATTTATCAGCTTTTCTCGGGTCGTTGCTTTGGTTCTGTTCTCTATGCATTCCAAAAAGGTCACAGCGCATCACATTATGCTATTAAACATATCATTAATTATAATCCCTATCATAGAAGCTCGGCCTTGCACAATTGCTAGCCCCCACCTAGCAAATGGTTGAACAAAATAGCTTATATAATATAAAACATTGGCCTGCTTAAAATAAAATATAAGTAATAACTGCACATCTCTGGCAGCACAAAGTAAAGTCTATCACGCTTCATCTTAAATAACACTAGAATTTTCTCTCATCTTGGATTTTTGAATATCCCTCTTTGCTTCTCTGCAATTTCCAGAACAGACTGAAACATGCTGTAGGAAGACGGAATGCCTCCCTCTCCTTGTAGACGACTTCTAATGGCTTCTGCAGATCCCCAAAAGCGCTGTAGAACTCTCGACAGCAACATCTCTGCATGGCTGGTGGACGTCTTGCTAGCGTTGGGGAACGACTTCTATGGTGTGTTAGTATGTCAGTCAAGTCATCGGTCAATCAAAAAAAAATTAACCCCAGACATACTACTTCTATCAAACAATGACCTCAAAACGTCAGAAATACTAACTGAGCGTCTCCCAATCAACTCCACTTAATATGACCACTAAATCATAAGAAATTATCATAACTCGCAAAGAAAAAAACATCAAGTTCTCTAACTCGATTCTCCAAAATCACACATCAGCACACACAATCCAAAACTCACTGCAACTCTACGGACTTCTGCACTCACATTCCAAACTCGAATGCTCTCATAAGTAAAAAAAAAGGAAAAAAAAAAAGACAATGAACCCAAGGAAAAAAAAAAAATCACGTAACACGCCCAGACCCAAAAAATGTTCTCTCAAGCTCTGATATTTGAACAACTCACAAAATCAGTAAAAATCTCCCATGTTTTAACAGCAAAACCCCTTTACTGCTCATATAACTAATTACAATGAGACTTAATGTCAAACTCCCATTTATATAAATCTCAACCCCGATAAATTACATCTCCCGATAAATTACATCTCCCATCCAAAAAGAAATGCTACTTAAGCTCAATCCCCAATTACATCTCTCATAGGAAAAGGAAGAAAAACAAAAAAAAAGATAATCACAAGTAAATTTCTCCATCACAAAACACATAATATACATATGCATAACCCCAGCATTTTTCCCCAAGAAATGCCCCATGTATAGTCACGAAATTTTTCGACATCGCAACTTTTATCGACCGACACAGCCAGAAAGCAAACTCTCACCCATGCGCTTTCATGAAATGCTATTGTCATCATTCCCAGATATTGCAAAAACTCTGAGCAATCACCACTAAAGGAAAAGGATCAGCACACAGGACTCAACGCAGCGGTTGTCAGCAGGAAAATCCACCTGCGGACATGTGCTCTAACTGCGGCATAAAAAAATGTCTAGTCAGACTCGCAAATTTGGAAACTCATGATTCTCAAATATTATTGAGTTTTCCCGTGTGTTTTTGACTCTGTTGACTGAATTTATCTGGATACTTGGTAAGAGCACTGTCCTCTCTATTCTTGTGCAAAAGAACTTGCACCCCGGCCCAACAAGGGTCGTAACAGGAGGTAAATCAAAGGAATATAGAGAAGAGATGACCAATAGCACTATTTATCATATTCAGCATATTAATCTTTTGGAAGACAAAGGAAACTACTTTCTTGTAACAGACTGTATCTGACACCTAATTAGATACATGATTATAAAATTAAAAACGAAATGTTTCTGAACGAAATTAATTCTCAATTATATTAGGCTGTAGTTCCATTATAGCAGATATCTTGACAGATGAGAAACAGTTACTGGCCAATGGTTACTATCAATATGCACCCACACCTCCGAACACTTATATAGGAAATCCTACCTCTAGTATCGATTACTAAACTTAAAGCTCATATGATTTAAACAAAGTAAGCTACATAAGCAACGAAAAGGAAATGTTTCAAAGTTACCAACAAATGTGCTCCAGGCTACAATCTAGAATTCCTCTCAAAAAGGGTAACCATATTAACCTTCATGCATTCTGGTCTCTCCCTTAGGGTTCGTTCATGGGAATATTTGTTTTGCATGAAGTAAAGGTATTTTTAAACTTTCAGCTTGTTCGGTTTGAAGGCCTTGCACGGACTCGGCGTTATTGAGAGGGCTTTCATTCTTTTAACTGCATTTCCCTCTTTTCTAAACTGCAAAGCATCACTCAACTGTGTTCCTCGAGCCCTTTTCCATCTTGAGGGAGGGAGGGAGGAGGGAGGGAGGGAGGGAGGGAGGGAGGGAGGGGGGGGGGAGGGGAGGGAGGGGGTGAGTTGAAATATAGACTAAAGTACAACAAAAAGTGGACCTGGCGCGCGTTATCTTAGCCATTCATACAGTCATTATTAGCACTGCTAATTATTTTACAAAAGTATTAAGCACACATTTTCCTTATGCCATATCCGACGTTATAATATTCTGCGAAAACGAAAACAACAGGGAAAGTATTCAAGAGCTTCGCAGCAGAAGTTAAAAAAAGCCACTAAACAATTCACTTAAAATATCACTGATTTCTTCGCCGTAAAAGTGTTGACAGGTGTTGAAATAATAGGCAGAGAAAAGAAACAGACAGAAGAGGATCGAGAGATCAGACAATGTTCTGAAGGGTCTTTTGTCAAACGAACACCTTTTAACTTGATTGTTGTTAGAAGCACAAAAGAGGCAGTTCGAGCTCATCTGGTTGCCGACCCGTTGACCTTTGAAAGAGAGAGATAGAGAGAGAGAGAGAGAGAGAGAGAGAGAGAGAGAGCGAGAGAGAGAGATGTACACACGATCAACCTGTCATTCAGTGACGCTCATGAGGATACTTTATGAACGGATGTATTATTATTATTATTATTATTATTATTATTATTATTATTATTATTATTATAATAGTCTAACCAGGCCAATAAGCTGATTATTAGCTCTCAAAGGGCCTCCCAAAGTATAAGAATGAATTGGAGTACCAAGTCTAGGTCCGGCTTGGCGATGAATGAAAATTATTTTTGTTTAAATATATACAAAGGCATACGTTTTTACAGTAGAACACACGCATACATTCAATATACATACTCATGTTTCCATTCACTCAATAAAAAAAAAATAAGGAATGACACAAATCAAAATAAGTTAAGTAAAATGTATAAAAATTGTATTTGTTTGAATCGATTAAACGTCCTAAGGGTTTTTGTATTTTCATTATTTACTTATTTTTATATTTTGTGAAGTAAATTACAGTTCTACATTAATATTAAAAATGGGATCATTGGATATGTTGAAGATCCTGACAAAATTTCACAGGTCTATTTAATTCCAAAACTTGATTACGGCTGTTGGTTTTGTTCTGGGTATTTACACAATACATGTTCAACTGTTATTATCACTTTGCATTCGGGCATTGGGCAGCAGGGTCTGTGTGGGCTGTTCATTACAGGATTAATAGAGTATTGATAGAGTACAGGGTTAGACCGTCCCGTCGTTGCTGCTCATATTTGTGACGTCATTGGTATAGATGGGCATAAAAGAAAACCAAGAAAACAAGTAATTTAAGGGTCACTATAGGAATTGTTTGCCCACACCCATTCTCTATCTCTTTCACGAGCTTGTGTGAGAGAGGTCCCCGTTAATCGCCAGGTACTGGATGATAGTTTCCTTGTTCTTCACTCTGGTGGGGTCAAATACTGACTGATGACTTTTTTTTTTTTTACCTGAACCTCAGTCAGATCAGCCACGTGACGTCATGCGCGAGATTGTCATATTTTGGTCACAAGCGGTCTAACCCTGTACTCTGTTCCTAATGGCGTGCAAGTGTCAGAAGAGTATGTATGGCGTATTCGAAAACGCGTCAGAATCACATGTGTGCGCCTCTCTCTCTCTCTCTCTCTCTCTCTCTCTCTCTCTCCTCTCTCTCTGTGTGTGTGACATGATGAACCTCATTTTCCAACACTGTGTCTTACCTGTTTCAAGTTACATTTCATTTCTTCTTCACATATGGACTCCTTCTATACCTACTTAATCAGCCTCTGTGTTTCCTACAGACCCCACGTGAACCGGGGTCCTACATATTTCTATATACATTTTCCATTATTATACAATTTGTTGAGTGAAAACTTAAATCTGACTGAACGAGATTATCTCCCGGGTTGCAACTCTGAACGGCTTCTACAGCGCTTCTTGAGTCGCTCAAAATCACAAATTTTTGGATGTTATTTCCTTTATCATCTTGATGGCTGATGTGGTTGCACATAATCCTGCTGCAAAGACTGATGCATTGTCAAGAACTTCAGCTCCTAATGTATGGCAGTTGGTCATAACTTTCACCTCTCTCGGTAGTTCAGTGATTAGAAGACTCGTCACTGAGGTCTGAGGGGCTATTATCGGTGGTTCAAATTCACCAGACAACTACAATTTATCAATTGCAATTCCCTTCCAGTATTATTGCCAAAGTTGAGCGAATTTGATATTAATTAAACGACATTGGTCGTGTGAGTGTGTGTGTGTGTGTGTATGTACATAGACTTACATTACATATATAAATATCCGTAAATGTGTATATGTAAACATAAACATAAGCACATTAAATCAAGGCAAATATTTTTCCCCACGACAAAACGAATCATGTTATAATGCAACCGCGCATACTGCACGGTACACTTCGTCTGTGTGATAATCCAAACAGCGCATAGTCATAATGTCTCCAAGACTATAAACATTGGATCGGCTAAAACCCTGAAGTTACCAGTGAGAGAACATTGAGCCTAGCAACTACCTGCGGTAAACGACTCCACTGAACATGATTGTTGCCTTCCCCCTTCGTAATGGAGGTAATGGGCGCGTTATTCACGCTGCACTGTCATACGAGGCAGCAAGAGTATTTCGATGGATCAGGACGTATACGTAAGTACTTTACTTACGCAATCGCTTTTGATAGATCAATTTAAGCCGTCACCATTAATTATCCAAGTCAAAAGTCAAATTTGCAAATACTTTGACAATAAACTTGAACGTAATGGTCCATTTTTGCATATGACATTTACTTATCATTTCTTGAGTGACTCACACAAAATTGATTATGACGTCAATAACCAGAAAGTCTACCTAATCCAAACCTTTACATGTAATTAACATACAAATACGATCAAGTAGAAAATGAGCCCATGGCAGACTTCTCCGCACTAACCTTGTTCTCTCTCTCTCTCTCTCTCTCCTCTCTCTCTCTCTCTCTCTCTCTCTCTCTCTCCAGATATATAAACAATGCAATATTACATCATATCGACATTCGAAAGAAAAAAACTGCCCCAATATATATATACAAAAGGGAGCGCCTCGTAGAGCAATAAATTGTGAGTCAACTTTCAGTTATTTTTCCATTCAATTGTTCCTTAATTTATTCATGGTCAAATTCGTGATTATCAGATTTTACTCCCACTGTTCCTTTACTCATATGTCTTTCTTTCATTAAAGGTTGCTGCTAAGTAAATTCCTTTTGAAATGTTGATGGTAATAAATATATACGACGTAAGCTACAAATCTCTTATTAGCCAAAAAAAAAAAAAAAAAAGTACCTTCTTTGGAAATTTTGATTTACATAGATTTTTGGCATTATGCCAAGCACTGGGGCAACTAAGGCCATTCAGCGCTGAAACGGAAATGGACAGTAAATGGTTAGAAAGGTGTTACAGTTATAAAACAATCGATAGGAGACGGTGGAAAAAAGAGAATATGAACGGAGGTACAGTAAAATGAAGGAAAGTAGTTGCAGCTAGGGGCCGTAAGGACGCTCCAATGAACCTTAAGTAATCCCTACATTGCGCCGAATAAGGGTAAAAACAGTTATGGTAGATGGATAACAGACCAAATATGCCACCCTACACAAGGCACTCTTTTTCATATCACGCACAACTCTTCCTTTGAACAGAATTCCAACTGAACCATTTCAGACTTTGTTCCTGGTTTCTTCAACCACGCAAAGAAAACCTTCCCAGAATTTTTGCGACATCGTCTCGACGACGAAAAGAGAGAGAGAGAGTAGTAAAACTCCAAAAAGGTTTCACCTGTTAAAATATGCATTGCTGCAGAAACATCGTCGTCCAAGACCCGTGTTGCAAAAGGTTCGAACAGCAACAAGCCAACTCCACTTTTGGTTGAAACCCGAAAGGAATATAGGAAGCCTCGACGCCGCAATCCTATTGCCAGGACGGTGACCCTGCGGGCAAGACTTCGCCTTTAAAAGGTTCTTGTCTGTTTGGGTATAGATAGCGAGGATGGCAGGAAATGAAGCACCTTCCCGATGACGCGTGTCAAAAAAAAAAAAAAAAAAAAAAAAAAAAAAAAAAAAAAAAAAAAAAAAAAAAAAAAAAAAAAAAAAAAAAAAAAAAAAAAAAAAGCAATATAAAAAACGAGGTTACGTTACTAAAATATAAAATGACATCAGTAAAATCTTTATTAAAAAATGACGACAATGCAGATACTGTGCCAAGTCCAAAGCTTAAATACGCGAATAATTAAACGATTAACAAACTCGTATTAGGCTTAAACAGCTTTTGCTTATTGTGCTAAAGCAAATTTTTTTTTACTAAAAGAAAACCTATGCCTTTCCCGAAAGACAAATATACTAGAAATATACTGGCTTCAGTATCCTGAAAGAGATGAAACACAATAAGAACAATGATCATGAGGAGCACAAAAATTAAAATGACTAGAAAGTTTCGGTCGGCAGAACCTGGAGATGCTATAATCACCATCGCCTCCAAGGAGCCTTGAAACGCCACCACTGAAGTGTTTTCTGCATTTTTACTTCCAGAATTCTCAAAACTCACTTCCAGCCTCCTGTCTCCCAAACGAATCGGGTTCTTCCAACTCTTCTACCACCCAGAGGAGCCCCACTGACGCTATCACCTACTATTCTCACCCGGGTGATGCAAAATACTTACCCATGCCTTTTTTTTTTTCATCTCCTCTCCATCATTATCTAATCGTGAAGCTTCCGTAATTACTTTTAATAACATAAACTGTCACTCCAAAGTGCCATCTGACTTTTTGTCGGGGGGGGGGGGGGGGGGGGTGGGGGGGGGGGGGGGGGGGGGGGGGGAAGCTTTATTCTCAAATCGACGGGATTTTTCAGATACAAATTAACATTGACAAAACATGACTCATGTTCGCATAGCAATATGGAACACGCAATACTCATGTACATTCTCATTTATTTAAGATTTTTCCGTATATTCAATTTCCAAACATTATTCAGCCTGCCCACTGTTTGATCTGCCTTTTTCAGATTTTCACTAAATCCAAATTAATACAAAATGTTTTGCATTTTACAGTTCTTAAATACTTGAAAGACGCAACCTCATTGGCAACTTTTTTCCAAATGAATTCTTTATTTTGTGCATACTCTGTAATTATTTCTGTTGTCTTTGGATAAATGAAAAGTTCCTTCTCTTAAGGTATCTCATGGATTCTATTAAACAGGTTTTGTACGTCTTGAATTGTTTTGCTGAGTAAAGGCGGGTTTACACGGCCGAACAGCTCGCCGAGCCCGGTTGTCGAACCTACTTGTAGAACGGCTCGAAGAGCTTTCAGACAGTACATCGAACCTCAGTGTGCCTCGTGCTAAAACAACGTCAACATGTCTCTCGACCAGGACGATTTGATAGCCATTGCTTTAGCAGTGGCACTAAAGAAGGAAAAAAAAAAAAGATCAAAGTGGACGAAGGATTGGCTACTAAAAAGAGAAATTTTCACACACCAACTTGCTTGTTGCATTAAAATTAGAGCCAGATGACTGGCGCAATTATTTGCGTATGGATGAAGACACGTACATTGATCTACTGAATCGTGTCAGCCCTTTCATTACTTATGAAGATACAACTATGAGGAAGCCATAACTCCACATGAAAGACTGAGTGTCACTTTACGCTATTTAGCAACAGGAAGGTCACTTAATGATCTAAAATATTCTGCCATCATTTCCACCAGCTCTTTGTCATCTATCATACCAGACCCATGTGCTGCTATCTACAAGGTCGTTCACAAAGCCTATCTAAAGGCAATGAATAATTTGTAAGAGTTGTATATTTGTAAATGTTTATTGATAACATATGACACCTGAAATGTAGTAACATATATTATAGTAAGCTTGGTAAAAATTAGAAAAATAAAACATATACCAAGTTAACGTAGGGCATATGCTATATCCTAAGGTTGAAAATTTGAAAAGTACTGCGACTCCCGAGTCACTACTGCTGTTACTGCAGTAACTATACACTGAGTTATTTGAAGGCATTGGTAATGGTACCGGCTCTTGGTGTGTTGTAACTACTCGAGATGAAGAATTTAAATTCCCCATCTCTGCCTCAAAAAGTACATCATTTATGATTTTTCTAGTTATTATTGAAGTTCGCTGGTCCATTGCAAGTATCCTACGTGTGACGTATTTCCCGAAGCTATCCATACCAGACATATCTGTATTTACAGATTCATCAAGTTTTCTTGCAACTGTATCCAATATTTGATCAGATTTAGAGAGAAGTTTGCGAGGACGTTCCTGTTGGCTCGTGCTGGGTTTAGCATTTCAGTTTTTCATCCCTTCTTCATTCTGAAAGTAAAGATACATAAAATGAAAGTAATTGTATGTATGTATGTGTGTGTGTATGTATGTATGTGTGTATATACACAGAATGCTTCCATAGGGATGATATTTCAAACAGAATAACTGTGCCAGGGTTATCAGTGGATCCTAATTCTGTTGCAAGTTTAGCGCACGGTCATGGAATGCGAAACTATTCCAAATTGCTAAAGACGTACGTGTGAAATTTAAAGATTTCTTTAATAACGAGGGTGCAGTACCATGGCAAAGAGACTTCGTGTAAACCAAATAATAAAGTGTAGGTGTAGGCTACTGTTTTGTGGAATGACATTATACAAATATTAAAATAAAGGTACTGTATTACTTTGTTAAGATAAAGTATTTGTAACTGAATTACATGGACCTACTTTCTGTTAATAAAATATAAAGTATATGAGTTCGTTGTCACTTACCTCATCATTCATGTTGTCAATATCCCCCAGATTAGAGCAGCTCTCTCGTGCGACATCCTAATCTAATACAAACATCATCTCCTCATAAAACCAAAGTGATGTCGCATATATATATCATCTGCTGAGGTCCCAGTACGTCTTCGAGCTTTCTATTTTCTTGTGCTCTCTCCTAAAACTTGCTCGCAAGGTGTTTATTTTCTTCGTCACGGCGTCTCGTGTGCAGTCAGGCTCGAGTTCTTTCAATATTTCATGCAGAGCCGCTATTCCTTTGTTTCTGGCTACTTTATTGGAATAGTCTTTTGATTTAACTTTCCATAAAGCTGGATGAGCCCGATATGGATGTATGAAATCAAGTACGACTTCCTTCTCATTCTTGCTCTCATTAATGGCAGCCATTATTCATTTCTTCGATGATGTTTCCTCTAGCAGGTTTGAATAACAACTGAGGTTCGATGCTCGACACCCGTTCACACGTTCACACCGTTCGTCAAACAATGTAGCTCCGCCCACAAAAGTCAAGATGAGCCTGACTTTCATCGAGCCGTTCGACGAGCGCGCTCGACAACCAAATAGCCCGTTTACACGCTCGAACATCAATTCAAACACAGGGTTGTCGAACCAGGCTCGACGAGCTGTTCGCCCGTGTAAACCCCGCTTAAGACAGCAACAGCTGAGTATTCTGAGTCAGTCGAGGTTCTATCGTTCTTCCAAACTGAACCGTATCTCCCACCTCAAACTTCTCTCACACTAAAATCTACGATAAGGGAAAACAGCAAAGGTGACATAACATTCCTTTTTGCAATCTACTTCCTTCATGGCCATTTTCAGTAAGCTTCACATATTCACCAGAATGACTTTAGTGACGCAAAGACCTTTCATAATACTGGTCTGCGGACGTCGTCAAATGACTTCCTGTAATCGGCACATGCTATCAGAAAGGGATCTTTAAATTCCTTAAATTACTTGACAATGTTTTCATACACACAGTTGACTACATTTTCTAAAATAAGTCTGTTCATATCTAGGCTTCTCGTCGGTTTCTCTTTCCAGCCAACTGAAGACGAATATGAAGAACTTTTGACATCAGCCTCTCCAGTTACCAGACTAACTCAGATCACCTTTCTTTTTGGTGTCTTTGCTGCTTTGCAATTCACAGCAGGATATATGTCTCTGATTGGGAAGATAAAACATACAAAGTTCATATACGATAAAGGTTAGGGCAAACGAAATAATCTCTGTAAGTATATCAATTAAAAAGAGGAATATAGTGGACATTGTAAGGAAAGCAGAGCTAACAAAAGAATATAGCCGTGCGCAGTTAAAAAGAGATAGCTCAAAACACAAACCTTGAGAGTTTAGAATCCCTGCATCTTTCATCAATAACGTCTGCATTGAAACTGGACTCTGCCCTAGCATTAGTTCAGAAGCCCCTCAAGAGGTTTAAGAGGGGAGATACAACTGAGGTCATCAGATGCAACTACAATATGAAATTTCAAACAACAGAAAGAACAAGAAAAAGTCTAGGGAGCAAATTGGAAAGTTTCAACAGAGAAAAGAATAACAATAGAGACAGTTAACAAGTCCAGGTCTTGGCCAGACATGTTGTGGGCCACACGAGCAAAATCGAACCCAATACTAGATCTAAAGGCCAGAGGGGAATTGACCTTTCCCACAGAAATGTAATGATCGTGAAAATATTGCATTTCCCTTAAGAAGAGATTTGTAGTGGAAAAATAAGTTTTAAAAAAATGTAGGAAAAATGGTTCTAATGTATTTGCAAAAATACTTGAGCCGTAGTGCGGGAGCACATCAAAAGATAGATATATGACATAATCATTGGAGGAGCTGAGGCTTACAAGGGCACCTGCTGTCTGTACCTAAACATGTACGTAACAACATAACGATGAAAAAAATACATTTGCAAATAAAAGAAATAACGCTACTAAAAATCAACAAAACCGAAACATTATATAAATATTGTATTTTCAAAGAAGAAAAAAAGGGGGGGAGGCTTTGAAGTACACTGAACCCTGTGAAAAACAGTGTAAAATAAACAGTTGGAGTAGAGAGATACAGTTTAACGTCTGTGCAGTCAAGATCGGTTAGTATCAAGATATCAAAACTGTGTTAAGAATTGTGTTACGATATTACAATACGTTAACTATCCCAGTCTGTGTTGACTGTGCTTTACTTTAGACCCAATGGAAACAATGACGAAGCAAAAATGTTTACGTTTCTATCTTCATCTTTACCCTTCTATGGGATTTCATTTGCTAACTCTATCCCTCTCTCATGCCTCTTCTTCTTCAAAGCCTATACTTCCCAAAGGGAGGACGCACTCAACTGAACAGCGCAATCGCAATTGGAAATGGTCTCAACAGTTGAACCAGACTAATATCCCGATCAAATAATCGACCTGTCGGTCCTTCAACTTCAAGATTCCAGGAATATCAAACCTTGATTACAATCTGGAAAAAATCCCATGAACTGTTGATGACTCTTACCGTACAATAACCAAAGTTGAGAACTATTCCGAGTCAGTGTGATATAAGTTCTGCACACGCATCCACAAACCCATACACAAACTATGTGTACACACATTTTATGTATTTTCAACACTTCTCATGCATATAACTACATTCATCTCAACAGCTTCTGAAATGTTTCATTCGTTTGCCTTCAGCATTCACATTTCACATCCAAAACGGAGACTTGGCCAAATATTCCCTTATTCACTCTTCCAAACATTCTGAATAGCTCCTTTAAATTTCCCTGCTTTACATATTCCCCAGTTCATGTATTGTCTCATCTGACAGCCATTCGTTTTATTTGCCTCAACTTTATATACGAACCTACAACATTCGTTCACTTTGACCCTGTGATAGGGGTGTAGGTCCTGCGTGTCGTAAAAGGAGACTAAAAGGAGCTGCTGCCTAGCAGTCTTACTTTTTAGCAAAAGGCTAGGCCCACCGGCAGTAACTGAGGAAACTGCCGAATTGCAGATGGACTTTTTAGTCATAGGCGAGGCCCACCACCAATAAATGTGGTTGATGACAGCAAGGGCATGAGGTCGTAAAAACCCCTTTGCCAAACAATAAACCATGTCTGATGGACGTTGTGAGGAAGGCAGTGGAGAAGGCAACCGACCCTTTAATGTAAGGATAACGGTGGGAAAGAATACAGCATTCGTTCACTTGCCATTGCTGTTGGAAAACCACTGCTCGATATTCCTGTCTTCCATTCACACGCTAATTCTTTTACCAGTTTCTGCAGCTTCTCTTCACCTTTCTTAACAAACCGTCCTTTCCTTGATTTTTACCATTATCGCATTCTTGAAAATATTACCAAGCCATGGAGACTTAATACTCTTCCATGTGCAATCTGTTTTTTTTTACCAAACCTTTCGCACTTCAATCTACATTCCCCGACTCAAGTTCGACTTTTGCCTGAAAAACTTCTGATCGCTGTTAACAAATAATCCTCAACTCTATACAAATCATACTTCCATTAGACCAGTGTTTCCCAACCTTTTCCAACCCTAGCACCCCCAGTTGTCATGTCTAAGTAGTCCAGCACCCCCTAATTATCTTAATTATTAATATCTTATGACTAGGTAACTAGAAGGATAAAGGAATGTGAAGTGTAATGCTTGATCAATTTTATTTTGTTCATTCCTTAAAACTAACACAAAATACCAATAATGTTTATAAAAGAAATTTTAAAAAATGAGAAAAAATGAAATTGCATGGATTTAAATATGTACAACTGGGTAATCAATCATACTGTACATACATCAATGTGATTTTTGCTGTTGCTTATATGCAACTAGTTTCTCAATTTGAGGCTTTGTGTTGGCCAGAGCCACCCTCATATCATGAAGCAACCAATTTGAAGTCGGTTCCAGGCAGTTGTTTTGATTTGGAGCATGGTGGAGAAAGCCTTTTCACAGAGGTAGGTAGTTGGAAATGGGATGATCATTTCCAGCGCTGCCTTTGCTAATCCAGGGTATGCTACTGATCACACCAGAAACCTGACAGCGGTAGTGTGCGAAATTTTGTTTGACAACCCTGGTTCACCTGCAGATCAATAAGCTCTTCCTTTAGGCTATCATCATCATCATCCATATCTGCCAAGAAGGGCTGCTGTATCCATTCTGGAAATGAATGATCCATGGGAAAGTATTGTGCCATAGTGGTCTCTAGGAGTGAGAGGTGAGCAACAATATTTTCTACAAGCAATGGCTGCATTGTCTTGTCTCCATGTTTTTCATCCAGGATAGGAAAGCTTCCCACATTTCCTCCCTGGATTCGACGCTTCCACAGTGATATTTTCTTCTTGAAGGCTTCTACCTTCTCTGTACAATCAATATTATTAGCAAACATGACTTGCATGGACAAGTTGAGATCATTCAGATGACCGAAAATGTCTGCCAGGTAGGAGAGGGAGAGAATGAAAATTTCGTCCTCAAAATTTTCAGCAAAATCACTCTGATACTCTCGGAGAAATATTGCAATCTCATCAGCGAGTTCTGCAATATGTGTCAGCATTTTTCCACGGGAGACCCATTGCACTTCAGTGTGGAAGAGAAGCACCTGATGTTCACTTCCCATCTCCTCACAAAATAACTTGAACTCTCTGTGGTTTGAACTTAGCATTGTCTAATGATTAGACAATGCTAAGTTCAAACTCTGAGAACAGAGAATGGTCCGGCGTACGGTTAACATACCCACCTTATAAAATATCATGTGTTATTGAAACTCATAACAAACCTTACAAGTTTGAGGCAAGCAGTGATGGGTCACAATGACACTCAAAGACCAAATTGTAAACTGGTATAAAAATATGGTCTCAATACACCACACATCTTTGAGAACTTCCCCAAATGTTTTCTAAGATCTACGTACATTGCAAACAACTGATTCCTTTTTTTCCTGAAACTCATCACTAAAATGTTTCAAAATACATATTTCATCCACACGACTTTTTCTTTCTCGAAATCCACACTGCCCGTCCCTCTCATTGATTGTTATTTGTGTTGCTCCATGTGGTATTTTACATCTGTTATTTATAGAATCGCCTCTACCACCTTTTGCCTTCTGAAAAAATAAAAAGTCACTGGAAATCGCATCAACCCTGAAGTATTTCCATCCTACAACAATTTCCAGGTCATTTATTATTTAAAGGCACAAATATGAATTTTCACTAAACAGCATATGTTCATTAGCATCTCAGAATACTCAACTGCTCATTCATTTATCTCAGCGCTGCTGACTTCCCTCCTTTCCCTGCAAACTGACTAATCTTAACTGCGTTCATGACCACATTCTGAACACATCCTCCTCATCCTCTTACGTTGCTGCTGCTGCTTTTCCTTGATGTTAATATTTTCCAAAGATTGCAACGGCCATCTCCTCTCGTGGTATGAAAACGGGGAAAATGTCCCGCGGGGCTTCGGAGAGAAGAGGAAAGAAAACTTTCATCTTTCTTTTCTGTGATGATGAAATGGCGCTTATCAAACACGGCTGAATCACTGAATTCCATCACAAAAGAAAGATGGAAAGGAAATATTTTATTATATGAATAGGAACTGCCGGCGGGATATATAATATATATTATATATATGCATACTGTTATGTATCGGGGCCACGTATAAACCGAATACGTAAACGGGAAATATTATATGGAAATGCAAA
Source organism: Macrobrachium nipponense (assembly GCF_015104395.2). Taxonomy (NCBI): domain Eukaryota; kingdom Metazoa; phylum Arthropoda; class Malacostraca; order Decapoda; family Palaemonidae; genus Macrobrachium; species Macrobrachium nipponense. The sequence goes on along the minus strand of NC_061108.1, from coordinate 24,928,012 downwards.
GTAACTGGATTTTAACTTACCTTAAAAAAGGGGGTTTTGTTATTATTATTTTTAGAAAATAGAGGTCGTCAGGAAACTCAGCTAATTACTTTACATACATTTATTTACAAGAATCCGTTGAATGGTCTGGGAACAGTAAATGCAATTTGTCCTCACGTGGACCAAATCAATCTCACAATAAAGAAAAGCTGGCCATAGACAGATGTGTAACAAGGCTGGTTTCCGAAAGGGATCATTGTCATCTTGGTTACTATAAGGAAGCACTTGCGAGCGAGACAGGACACGGACTCAGCGAATCTGGAAAAGGGGTTCCAGATTAACACAGTGTAAAACAAAGACTTCTTTCCCAAATTTACAGTTACTCACTTTGTCTAACGCACTGGGGAGGAACTCTAATGTTAAATGAAATATTCAATGAAGATTTAAACTTGAGACAGGCCACAGGGGCAGCGCGCGGACCGATGGGGACAAAAGGAAATTCAATCGAGAAGTGATAAACGAGGAGTTTTGAACATGGAAATTAGCAAGAGTCGTCTTGGAGAAACAGGGCTGGTTGGATTTGCACTTTCTAGACGTACCTTTTAATCCTGGAGGCTTGAACATGTGTCTGATATGTGAAGGGGGTCCGGCCTCCGGCGCCAACCGGCGTGGGGCTACACAAAGGGCTGACTTCTGTGGGTCAGTTAGAGGAAAGGACACGTCTGTCCTCTTGGAGATTCTGGCCTGGACTAGGGAGATGTGGTTGTTGTTCGAAATGGCCTGACCTGCGCCCATTGCCTCCGGCAGTCTCTGAGATGAGGTTGTTTTTCGGAATGGCCTGAGCTGCGTCTATTTCCTCCGGCAGTCTCTGAAAGATGCAAAAACACACAGCAAATTTGGAAAGAAAAAGACGTCTTATGTTAGGGATTCCTAAAGCCCACATCGAGGCCTATCTAATCCTGGCCTGCCACTCTTACTTTAAGCTAAAGCCTAGCGGACATTCCGATCTATCAGCTTGCCTTGTGTCTCCCTCCCAAAGTTAATTAAGGGAGAAAATGGCTGCTCTTTTAGCAATCGAAATATTTAACTAAATGCTGGGTAGACGAGGCGATCAATAAACGTAATAATACATATTTTGGCCAAATGACAATTTCTGCAGCCGATGAGAAACTATGCAAGGAAACGACTACTGCAAAGGCAGGTGATGCTCCTCCTCCTGCTGAAGTTATTCCTTTCCTCCAAAACTTTGAAGAATGGAGTTGGTGATGAAATCAGTGGGATATAAAGCTGGACGTCAACTTCAGCAAAAAAAAAAAAAAAAAAAAAAAAAAAAAAAAAAAAAAAACTTAGTTTATTTGGCAATATCACACCATTACCATGCTCGCTGTTTATGATAAATTTCGTGCAATTGAAACTGTATATACTTTAATTAATGAATATTTGACGAAACTGGGTAATCATTTTGTCCCCCAAATTTTATTTTCCCGTCATTAAAAATATATATCAGCCAATGCTGTAGGATACTGAGGTTTTCTTATCTCCTCCACTGCTGAAATACGAGTATTATCTCCCAGCTGAATGAGAGCAGCCTCCCGAGTCTCCGTCTGATGATTTGTAAATATTCTTGTTTATTTACCTGTCATTTTCCCTCTACTGTGGAGGCTTGCTTTGCAGTCCCGCTCAGTCTTATCCTCAGCCCACACTCCCTTTCTCCAACTTCAGAGCTCGGCATCAACAATCATGACCTTTGACTGTTAAATAAATTATAGGGTTCCTTTTTCGTTCTCTATTTATTTATTTATTCATCATATTCCAATCAACAAGGTAAACTATACCTTTTCGTTCATATTTATTTAGCTAGTCATCAAATTCCAATCATCAAACATTCTCCTCAACATGTTTGTCTGAGAGACAAATTCCTGCTCTGTTCAAATACTTCAAATTGTTTGCGTGTTTCAGCTGCAGTTTTATCAGTCCCATCAACTCTTTCAGTTCTTCAATCAAAGCTTTCATCTTTTTCAGGTGTACATCGGTTCTATTCAAATAAACTATGATTTAACATTAATATCTTTCCAACAAATTCTTTTATTCCCTCCGTTATAGGAAAACTCCCAAATAGCACATCTTGTTGCACATTGATATATTGAACCTGGAAGCTTTCTTTCATCACAACCTTCACCTCCTTCCTTTCCTTTGCCTGTCACTGACACGATATTCTATGAAATCCTGAGTCCAGTCCCCACAAAGTAGTCACAAAATTTGCAAAGCACATCAGTGGAGCAGTGATCGATTTCTTTGCACGTAAAACTACAATCACTACAGTCTATTTTACTTTTTTTTTCTTTTTTTTTTACTGACCGATAGCAGAGACATCAGCCAATCCGTCGGGGATTTCTGCATTTGGAATAAAATCAGAAACCCTTTCTTCGTGAATAGCACTGTTTATTCCCATCTTGAGTGCAGTACGGTATTTACTTGAGGCTAAAGGCCAAAAGCGCTGGTCATTCAACGCTGGAAGGGAAATTGTGAGTAGGCAGGTTTGAAAGGCGTAACAAGAGGAAAACCTCGCAGCCGCACTATGAAATAATTGTTAGGGGAGGGTTGATAGCAAGACGAAAGATACTATAAACTGAGGTACAGTAAACGGAATGAAAGGGGGTTGCAACTAGGGGCCCTGAGGTGCACTGATGGCACTACCCAACTGCGGGGCGCACCTTTCGTGCAACGCTGAAATGCTTTCAATACATCGTTCCCAGTGTAACTGACGGGTTTTAACGAATAAATAACGTAATGAGATAGATCACACAATTTCGTTCCCTATAAAGTTTAACGGTCAGCAACCACTTTCAAGGTGCTGTGTAGCTACCGTGAAAGAATAAAATTATGAATGAAGTATTTTTATTCGAATGAAATCACAATCGTTGTTTAGGAAGTTGAAAACAGTCAAACCTTTTCAGTTGTATTGAAGACATGAAGACTGAAATGAAATCCTACAGGGGAACCAGAGGAATCTGGGGCAAGAAAGACATTCAGCATGAGTGAGGGCACCATTATGGTTAGAAAAGATTGACCAGTTTTTAAATATGATGTTTCACTGGAATCGATAAAAAATTAAAATCTCATTAGAATCTGATCTAAAACATTAATATGTGAAATACGAACATAAACACCATTTTATTATGGGTTAAAACTGCTTGGCCAAATCGTTCTTCGTACTGAATTTGGATTAATATTTGGTTTCAGTATTGTCACTGTCGGACCTTTCAAATTCATTGGCGAAGAGAACGAAAAAGAGAGGGAATAGTTATTTTTTGTCGAAATAAATCTGACGGCGAATAAAGTCCCAAAAAGACTTTCTTTTACTTGCACCATTCTAAATGTATGCCTCTTGATTATACATACAAGCACTAGTACGAAAACGCAAACAAGTACATAGTAGGACCCACAGGTATATTATTTAATATATATGCATACAATTTATTTGACAGGAATTGCTTTAGTAGCATCAATGGGTTTCTTGCAGGAATCTTCATGACGTCGGATTTCATTTCCGATTCTCAGGCGTCAACTTCTGCTGAAAAAGACGTAGACTTCCTTCTGTTCATTGGTTTTTTCTCGGCAGGCGTTTGGCCAAATTGTGGCATTATCAAGCAACTACTGACGTACTACCTAGACTTACAATCTATATATATCATAGTGTGGAGGAAAAGTGACCTTGAGACCTGAATAAAGGTTAGTCAGGGGATCAATTAAAAGCTTAACCGTTCCTAATGGTTAAGCTTTTAATCCCCGGATCAACCAGTCATCAAGACTGAAGGCCATTTATATAAACTCTCTCACCACACGATATAAATAGGATGTAAATCAGTAGTTGCTTGATAATGCCACAATAAGGTGAAAGAGGTGCGACACAAAACAACAAAAAAGAAGGACGTCTGCATATTTTTCTCCAGAATTTAAGGCACGAGAATCGGAAACAAACTCCGACTTAACGAAGATCCCTGCAAGAAAAAACCCATTGATGCCACTATAAAACGATTGTTTTGATCGAAAACTATATAAGAGAAAACTGTGCCCTAAGTGTGAGTGTGTGTGTGTGTGATTATATATATATAAATATATATATATATATATATATATATATATATATATATATATATATATATATATATATTGATATATATATATATATATATATATATATATATATATATATATATATATATATATATATATATATATATATATATATATATATGTGTGTGTGTGTGTGTGTGTGTGTGTATGTATGTATGTGTGTGTGTGCAATCATATACAGCAAGAATCTGACCTAGAGTGTGAAGTGATATTACCCTAATGGCGAATAAGCAGAACTCAATAAGAGCCAATGGCAGTCACACACATCTACCATGTTGATAACTTCGAATTTAATAAAAGCATTCCCAGTGCAATGAGGCAGAGGGAACTTGGAGATATGGTCTTCAGCTTCATATCCTGAGATATGACAGACAGTAAATAGTAGGAGGAGACGAGGTCGCTTATATTGTATGCTCGGAATTTTACAAATATTGAAAAAATGATGATGATGAATGTTTTCCTATGGGATGAATGTGAAATCCTTGCGTAGCGATGTATCATTTGTTCCACTAAAGCATCACGTAAAATCAATTGAACGCATCATTTATTGTATTTGAAAATATTATGGACCGTGAAACGACGCAGGTTAGCATGGTTTTAATCGAGGAGGCTTTGCACGAATTACAAAAGTGCATAACAACGAAGAATACCTCGTTAGTATGCAAACCACAAAAGCACATCTTTCGACTCTGTGCGCATCATTTTTGTTCATTAAAAATGAGTGCTTTCCACGTCAAATGGTGGCGGTGTTAATCCATTATTCTTTGTTTTCGGATATCCCAAAGCTTATAGTGCATTTGTAGGTACTATTCATGGAGTTGGGATTTATTTCTCCTTTCTACTTTGGCCCCTGTAGTTCACGAGTTATTTTCCCAAAACATGGGAAACGCCTTTGGGATTAGTGAAAGGAATAATTTTTTTTTTTAACGAAGCCCTGAGTTAGGTTTTTGTTGGTATAAATGTGACGGGACCAACTTAACATGCAACAAAACAAGTAACCAATTATAACACCTTTAATAAGTGATTGCCAAATTACTGCATATCTCACTCCCCAAGTCTCTTAGCAGTCTAGAATCCTTTTTGAAAAAGTTTCCTTTCATGATAATTTGCTTATGTCGGTTTTGGTACTCAACCATAAATTTCCCCTCAAGAATACTCTAACTATATGCAATAACTGTATCTTTAATCTTCTTTCAGAAACTCCTATTTGAGAAAATAAATTTTAAAAAGCATCATCTTCCACTATTATTGATAAAGACCATTCATTCCAGGGGGAAAGAAAAAAACCCCAACGACAAATAGTAAAGACTATATAGGTACATGGTCTCAAAATAAACAATGCCTTCTCCCGCCATTTGAATACTCGTCTTCCATTGGCCGCTTTTTCAGTTTTAGCTTTGCCATTTTTCGTATTGTAAATATCTACCTGAAAGATAAGAACGTCCAACATTTGGAAGGAATTTTGTGATAAGGAGCCTTCCACACTTTGCCCTATATCTTACAAGCTGCTCTAATACATCGTGCTCCATCGCCTTCACTTCTTTGGCATTCGTACATAGCTATTTACTAATTTATATATATAATAATAATAAAAGAAGCCCATAAAAACGCAAAATATAGAGAGAAAAATACTGTCTTTCAGAGACTGCTGTCTCCCTCTTCATGCTCAAAGGGACCATGGGATTCAGATGTCATTGACAAGGTTTTCATTCAACCAACGCTTAAGAGGATTAAAGGAAGTTTATCAGCGGGAGTGACCTAAATTGGCTTACCTGTGGATGGATCTCTTGGTATAAATACCACCTTTTCTGTAACTTTTCTCATTCATCTACTTGAAGAGGGAGACAGCAGTCTCTGAAATATACTATTTTCCCTCAATATTTTAGCGTTTTTATGGGCTCCTTTTATTAGATGGAATTCTGTTTTAACAGAACACTTTTACCAGTCTATATATATATATATATATATATATATATATATATATATATACATATATGATATATCTAATATATATATATATATATATATATATATATATATATATATATATATATAGTATATATATATATATATATATATATATATATAGTATATATATATATATATATATATATATATATATATATATATATATATATATATATATATATATATATATATATATATATATATATATATATATATATATATACTTGGAACACTAAACATATATCCCTGTTTCTAATCCACAAAACATGGGTGTATTGTACCCGGTTTTGGAAAATAAAAGAAATGTTAAATACACATTTACTTTGAAAATAAGCTATACAGATTGAATTTTAAGTAAAATAGATTTATTAACCTTGTTAGGTCATCTTAATGACTATCAATGATGTAGGTATGATTTATAGAAAAAATATTAAAAAAGGTATAATATACCCATGCTTAGTGGTTTAGTGATTGGGGTTTAGTAGTGTGGAGTTTAATCACCCAAAATTGTCACTAACTGCTCTGCCTGATACAACTCTCTATAATCATTAAACACTGTTAATAAACTGTAACCAACTATTACAAAATTACAGGAATTGGGTCTTGTATACTAAAATGTTCCCACATCTATAATCACTCAACTTGGGTACACTGTACCCGAACACATGGTTTTAGAGAAAACCTGCCCGAGAAGCTGAGCAACATGATTCACCTATGCAACAGCTCAACAAAATATCAAGCTGTAAGGAGAGGGGGAGTTCTGGTGCCACGGGTCTATGTGAACTAACAGTGACGTCATCACCGTCGGGTAGATTATACCCATGTTTAGTGTTCTAGGGATATATATATATATATATATATATATATATATATATATATATATATATATATATATATATATATATATATATATAGAAAAACTTTGCCCCTTACTTACTGATGAATTGTTAAAATATAATCTGAATCTTTTCTTTTTTGCTGTTTTCTCTTCATCACATGATGGAAGGTGAAAGTCACTGCCCTCTCTTGTTTCTAAAGCAGACAACGGTTCGAATCCTGCCGGAGACGAAGCAATTATCGATTATAATTCCCCTTGGGTGTAAGTTATTCCTGGGGTATATATAGTGAATCAGATGTGAAATGATATGCGAGATCTTAATATTCGTGAACTTCAAAATGTCAAGCGCGTATAAGTGACAAATATGTATATGTTTATCATGTACACACACACACACACACACTCGCTACACACACACACACACACACACACACACACACATATATATATATATATATATATATATATATATATATATATATATATATATATATATATATATAACGCTCGGATCGTTATATTTTTACTTATCTCTTTCATTCGTCACATTTAGTCTGATTCTTTTCTGCTAGCTGTGTTACTCATCACACTTTTAGAAAGAACTTTCCTTCACATTCCATGAAAGTGAATTGTCTTCTGAATAATGATGATATAGAAATAAAAATAGTAATACGTATAAATATGAACGCCAGTTATGAAACGCTCCTCTCATGACTTGAGATTCACAGCAAAGAGCCTCTGTATTTCAGCCTTATCATGGAAATGGGATCATATTTTTTCATGTCATATATCATAATGTATCTGAGAAGGGACTCTTGGAAACTCTCCA
>NC_061108.1:24900743-24919761 GCF_015104395.2 Macrobrachium nipponense | reverse complement strand
CTTGGAAACTCTCCAGATTCTTCTCTTATTTATTATTTCTTTTGCTGCTTGAACAAGGAAATGCTACACCTGGCAACACCTGCACCCGAAGGTATTCTCCAAATTGAACTTACTGCACTAAGCACAGGGTCGTCTCTTTATTTCGCTCAATACCTAAAGGCATAGATATCATATTTACATTACATTTCCCCCCAATATGGTATGACACCAAAATTGAATTGAATTGAATTTACAATTGAGGCCAATGAGACAGTAAAAAGTTTGAAAGGTGTAACAGGAAGAAAACGTAGCAGTTGCACTATGAATCAGTTGTTAGAAGAGGGTGGAAATTAGGAGGAAAGAGAATATGAACGGTGGTACAGTAAAAGAAAGGAAAGGGGTTGCAGGTAGCTTTGTTTGTTCGTTTGTTTTTATGGTGTTTTTACGTTGCATGGAACCAGTGGCTATTCAGCAACGAGACCAACGGCTTTACGTGACTTCCGAACCACGTCGAGAGTGAACTTCTATCACCAGAAATACGCATATCTAACCCCCTCAGTGGAATGCCCGAGTATGGAACTCGCGGCTACCAAGGTGGCAGGCAAAGGCCATACCGACCACGCCACTGTTGCAGCTAGGGACCGAAGGCACGTTCCAAAGACCCTTAAGTAATGCCTACACTGCACCGCACTAGGTGCCCCGACGGCGCTACCGCAACTACGGAGATCTTACGCCAAAAGGTTACGCTACCTTACGAATCCTATCCAATCATTCTGATATCCAGTCTAATAAAGCTTTCAACGCAAACAAAGGATATATCGCCATACAATCACAGGAAGTCACGGAGGTTGAGTCAAGGGATAAAACACAGATGCACCTCGATGGAGAGAAAAGAAACATTTGACTTGTAGGTTTCACAAGCATATTGCTCCCACACTTCCAGGGACGAGGAGTACCTCTTCCAGGGTCTCTGACATTAGTACACTGAACCTAAAAATAATTAATCGCTGTAATTTGAATTATTTATTTTTCCATGAGTTTCGTTATAGGAAAATATGTATTTACAATTTTCATTGGAAATATCAAGAAGGGTTTATGAGAATTGAGTATCACTGACAGAAAAATAACATAATGAAAGCAACGTTCTATATAAAACAACGAAGCGATGAAAGAATACAAATATTTCGCAAATGCAAATAGTTTCGCAAAATTATCAATATTCCCGAGTGGGGACACACCAATACCTTACCATTCCAAGTGTGAAAGGATTTACTGACCGCTCGGGCACAGATGACAGAAAGGAGAGGCATTTTGTACCTAAAAGCCTCTGGCGGTTGGCGAATTAAAATACACTTTGGGTAGTTGGTGAGTTAGCTTACGAGGCCCTAGAGACCACTTCCATTTCACTCCCCCCCCCCCCCCCACACCCCCCCCCCCTCATTAAATACTACCCTGGGAGCTTTCGCGGTAGAGTTTTTTTTATTATAATTTTAAATTCATATATTGTATTCAGTAATTCCACTCCGTTTGGAGAATGCTTCCGTTGACCTCCAAAAGACTACAGTGATTTTCTGTTACGAACAAAAAACAGACTATTGAGAATTCATTTGAACATAAAAGCAAATATTCTCAATGACCAAATACATCATCTTTCCATAATGAGAGCATGGAATACCTAAAAGTATTTCATTTTCTTTCACGCTATAGAGCAAAACTAATTTTTCCTCGCTTATTTTTCTTTCACTTTATAGCAATACTAATTTCTTTCTAGACAAAAGCCCATATTCACTGAGAAGCACGAAAAACTTGATTTGAAGGAGGAAGGCATTATATAATACGAAAACAGGTAAATAATATCAGGTTGTGCAATATTAAAGCAACGCAATAAGAAAATGGAGGTGTTCTCTTCTTTCCAGTGTACAACTAAGAGATGTTTCAATTTTAAGGTGACTCACAACGCAGAGTCTGTTACTTTGTATAGATTTTGAGTTTCTGCTGCTGCATCTTTTGTGACTTCCGACAGAAATATTGCAGAAGAATGATCACCATTCATCAACCTCTCAGCGATACCTCAACACTAAAATTGTCACACGTAGCGAAACCTTTCTTCATGTATATCTAACACTATTTCAGAATAATGTAAAGAAGGATACTATTATACTTAGAGTATAATATATATATATATATATATATATATCATATATATATATATCTATATGATATATATATATATATATATATATATATATCTGGGAAATGTCTTCTTAGTACTATAGTGCTAAGAAGATATATATATATATATATATATATATATATATATATTATATATTATATATATATATATATATTATATTATACTCTAAGTGTAATAGTATACTTCTTACCATTATTCTGAAATGTGTTTTGAGATATACATGGAAGAAAGGTTTCGCTAACGTGTGACAATTTTAGTGTTGTGTTTGATGATTTGAGGGTGGATGATTAACATTCCAATTTATAGCTTCTGGCCATCGGTAGTTTTAGGTTTTAAGAATGAGGACTGACAGACGAAGCCATCACAGTAGTTTTCTTTTTTTACGGAAAACTAAAATTAATTCCTCAATACTTCAAGGATGTATAGACACTATAGTATCTAAGAAGACATTTCAAAGAAAGCTATATATAATTTCGATATATATATATATATATATATATATATATATAATATATATATATATATATTCTGGAAATGTCTTCTTAGTACTATAGTGCCATATACATCCTTGAAGTAATTGAGGAATTAATTTTTAGTTTTCCGTAAAAAAAGAAAACTACTGTGATGGCTTCGTCTGTCAGTCCTCAGATCTTAAAACCTACCGAGGCCAGAAGGCTATAAATTGGAATGTTAATCATCCACCCTCAAATCATCAAACACACTAAATTGGAGCCCTCTACCCTCAGTAATTTTGAGTTTAAGGTTAGTTATTCATAATCGTGCGTCTGACACCGCAACAACACAGGCCATCACAGCCGCATTTTTTAATTACTTGTTGTCATTTTTGCACCGACCAAAGAAAATCTCATCAATAAAAATATACTGTCAGAAGCGAAAGTGAATATCAGGTAAACAAACCACAACAAAATCGTTATAAAACGATTAACAAGAAAGAAAAACACTGAGACTGAGGCTCAGTGAACAGAATTAGTAACATGAACCCGAGTTTTCAAAAGGGCAAAATCATAAGCCAAGAAATGAAAGTTAAATTCTTCCTTTTACCATGATGGATTTCGCCCCCGTGGAGCTTATTCTTATTTATTTATTTATTTATTTATTTATTTATTTATTTATTTTTCAAATCTGACCTACAACAAATATTCAATACAGGAACGTTAGAGTGGTTGGGGCTCTTACACGATTCAACAGTTTCAGCCTGTGGCAGTGATTTTTGTCCTTTCTCTTCTTGAAATCCCATTCCACAAATCCCCAGCCTCCGATCTCAAAGTTCTCATTCAAATTAAATTGGGTTTTCGAGGTGTGTGTGTTCAGCGGACATCATCACATGGGTGAAGGACATGTCCAAGCCGTCCCCACTTCCACTTCATCAAAATCTTATCTACATAAAGAACTCTGGCCATTTCCATTGTGGTATCACATCTTACTCAGAATTGTTTCCGAACGAAATGAGTAAAATTTATTTGTTAAAACATATCTTACCCCACTGTCTTTAATCACCATTCTTCACTGCTGCTGTGGTATGTGATGTTGTTTGTATGATGGTTTCAGTAAAATGCCTATGGGTACGGTACCACTCGACGAGAAAGAGCTTTGATCATGATAAGGCGCTAGGTGTGAGACTATTCATCTTTCAACAATATGCCAGACGGATTCTCAAGGATCCTCACTTTCTACAGCTGGAGAAGGTGGAGCGAATGAAGATGACGATGGTTGCATGACATCAGAAGCAAATCATGTTGACAACTGGGAATCAAGCTTGGTAGTAAAAATACTCCCTGGACATTCTCATTTTCGATGCTGACTAACTGAGGATGGCCAGTTGCATTTCCTATTATTTTTCAATCCTCGTCGACATCTTTTTTACAACCTGGAGTGTAGCAGCAAAGTCAACATAAATATATTTATCATTATTATTATTCTTTAGCACTTTATGAAAACAATTATTCTTGCCATGATACCTTGTAACCTTCTCACAGAATTTTTACACACACACACACACACACACACACACACATACACGAAGAATATAAAACGTGATGCTATGTATAAATTAAGGTTTTTGTCACGAAGGAAAAAATTAAAAAGCAAGATGGCCGCGTACTTTCGGTCTTGTTCCGACCCTTTACATACATACATACATATATATCTATATATATATATATATATATATATATATATATATATATATATATATATATCATATATATATATATATATATATATATGTATGTATGTCGCTCAGGTTTTAAGCTTAGGACCATATTCCGATGGACAGACTCCCCCTCTTATCAAATAGTGGATCACTACTTGTAAGAGTGGGAGTCTGTCCTCGAAATATAGTCCTAAGCTTAAACCAGAGTGTTTTTTTAATGGGCCTTTCATACTTAAGAAGTATCCTGTTTTAACAGAAGAATTTACTTACATATATGTTATATAAATATAATTAGATATATTACAATCGCTACTCTTATGCTCTGGCACCGTTCTATAGCAAATAAGGGCTTTCTAGTGAAAGGAAGCAACAGCAAGTACCACATCGACAAAATATGGACACTGGGTGTGTTAAAAGGCAGACTGGTTGGAAACTGCAGGGAAATGGAAGGGAAGAGAAGGCGTGGGAACAGAGATACGAGTCATACATAGCACACTGTATGAGGCGTGACACTGCACTGCCATAAAATTTCATTTTCCATTGACTTTTTTGAGGGGCTGCGGTAAACAGATGCAAAGACGTTTTATGCTCATTTCTAATAGGAAACTACTTATTTACCCAACACGATTGAAGGCGAAATATCGAACTTCCTTTGACAAAAATTCTATGAATATCAAATCCTACTCTGCGAATAGTTCCTACATCATTATGCTGATCAGAATGTGGTACATAAGCCCAGTTAACGTAACGTTTATACATATGGAAATAAACTTTACCTTTCTACTGACAGAATATAAAATTCATCTACCAAACCAATATAATTCCCCTTACTGAAAATACACTAACACAACAAAAATATTGAAAATTAACGGTCAGTTTACTGTGTTATGAATTGCTAAGAAAGAGAGAGAGAGAGAGAGAGAGAGAGAGAGAGAGAGAGAGTCTCTACACTGCATGGCGAATAAGTGAATTTCTCCACGGTGTTGCCTCTGGAATGAATTTACAAGAGCCGGTACACATCCAGCAAATTCACTTTACATCTCGGAAACACGATAAACATCACGAACGGTCGTATCGTATCCCGCTGTTTCTGAGACTGAAAAGATTCCGCAAACAAAAGACTTCTACCTTTGCCTCCACAAAGTATGCGGAAGAAGTTGTGTACAAAATGAATGAGAAATTATGAGGAAGAAGTTGTGTACAAAATGAGAAATACGTACTGTGTGAGCAATTTATCAATTAATATTGTATAACTTGCGAAGTTTTTGGCCGATATGAATTCGACAGTCATATAACTAACGTAGTTCGAAAGTTCGTTCGTTCAGCACTTTACGGTTATTGATTCACTAACTCATAAGCAATCCAGGCAATGGTGACAAACGTAGTTTTATGGGTACTCGGATCACCTTCATAATTTCTACATTCGCATTGAATGCTGTTTAATATCCAATTCGCTCAACCTCTAAAATACTAGAAGGGGAATTATTAATGGTACATGCTGCTGTTCCACCTTGCTGAAGCACTTGTCAATTGTAATTCCTCTGGATGGGAGTTATTACCAAGGCACAGGCAACTTTGTATTCAACGACATTTTTGGCTTAACAAAACACACACAATTTCATACATTATATATATATCTATATATATATATATATATATATATATATATATATATATATATATATATATATATATGAAAAGATATATGTTCCCATTTAAAATTCAGCAAGGGGACGTATTAAAAACGCATTCCTAGTGTAAAGGAACGAAAAGAGAAAAATGGCGACTTTATGATCAACCATTGAACATCGAAATATAAACAATGTTGAGCGGCACAGGGAAGGAGAAAACAGAAAAATCAAGATGAAACTAATAAAGAAAGTTCTGTGGAAATGACCTGGAGATATGGCAATGATGGTAATGGCGAGGCATCACTCTCAAGTACAAACATAGAAAAAGAATCTTTCTTTGAGATTAAACAAAAGTTGAATTGGGATTGAATGCGAAGTCCGATACCAGTGGCACCACACGCATTGTAAGGAAGCAGCAGAAATATATAAAATGACAACAACAAAAATATTCCATCGAATTCCAATAAATGGGAAATAAAACTATTGATATACGGCAACATAATGATGATAAAAAATAACTGATATAGTTCAGTCATATACCATTCAAAAATAAATACAGATAAGAATAAGAATGAATGGAACTTTCCACTACACGGTAACCAGACTAAAAAGGAAAAATGAAAACCTAAGATCTATTCCGAAAAAAAAAAAATTGACAAATAAAACACCCGTTATGACAAGAATAAAAAGCTATTCAAGGAACAAAAAGAAATCAATTGGGCCCACCAAATGGAACAAATCAAGTCTGACAAGAACGCCTCCAAAAATAAACCTAGATGAACATAAATAGTAAAAACCAACATCTGTCATAAATCTTTCATCTTCAATTCTTCAACTCGCTCACAAAACTTGTCCCGTTTCCTCAATTCACGAGATAAGTGGGCAGTCCGTAAGAAGAGAAAACATATAAATGAAGGAGAGAGAAGAGTGCCAAAGGGTACTTTGAGAGTAAGAACAAGGCGTGAATCGACCTCCAGCTTACTCGGGACGAGTGCAAGATTTTCCTCTCATGCATAAGTTATAGTCCTCACTTTTAATGTAAATTAAAATGTGCTAAAATCGACGGTCAAACAGAGCCTTGTTTCACCAACGAAGATTAACTTAAAATAACTACGCTATATTTTATTAGAAATAGTTTTTCTGGACTGTTTAACATGCACATTATTTATTTTTTTACATTTTCATTCTAATAAATAAATCATACATATCCTACCGTAAGAACCCTGTATCTTTAACTCAACTCGAAACTCCTTATCAGAACTTTTTAGGCTCTCCCAACTAGATTAACAACAACATCAACAACACAAAACAAGAAAGTAGTTTGTGGGCTTAAATCCCCGAGTAGGCGAAAAGCGGAAGAAGGGACAGATTTCCAGAAGTCAGCAGCAGCAGAGGGAAGTCACTAAACTGATTTACTTCGGCTTTTATCATAATTATCGATCTGCTGTCAAATAGTTAATCAAGAAAACTATAAACAAACAAACGGATGGAGACTGATGTAAGGGAATCCCAAAATAGACCAGATAATGGGGAAGATAAAATTCATTTTCGCAATTTTGCCTGAAAGAAGAATTTGTGCGTTCACAAGTGCTTGCGTCCTGTTGTGCATAAGCAGGAGTTAAGAGTTTACAGAAACACCAAGAAGTAACTAATCCCTTCCTTCCCAATCCCCCCGCCCCGGCCCCGCCCCTCACGTGCCACTGCGGAATGTTGAAAAAATAACACTGAATTATTTTTTTCCTGTTTTTTTTTAATATGGTAATTTGGTAAGTTTGTAAATGATTGTTTTATTTTAACTTGCATTTTTAGTATTTAAATATTTTTTGTTTACATAAAATGATGACAATTCCTTAATAACCTGTTAAAAATTAAGATGGTTTGGGTCCTTGAAGAGATTTGCTGCTCGTTATACATTTCTTACAGAAAGGAGAAGTGGACGGCTTTTAATGAAAATGAAGGTAGTTCTTAGCCAGTTTCACCAGTGACAACATTGGATTTACTTACCTCTTTATCGTCATGGGGAAAAAATAAGTGATCGGTACCATGGATCCGCATCTTACGTTACCTTCTACTTGGAAGCCTTATCAAGAGCCAGCCAGCACAGCAATTGTGATTTGTTGCATTTACAAATAGCATACACGGACAGTATGGGTTGTGAGCTACGTCATCATTTTTAAAGGTCATTTAAATTTTATGATTTACAATCCATAGTTCATTTAATTATGAAAGTCCCTTGCTTTGCTTTTTAGCCCCCACAAATAAATATACCCTTGAATAATATTTATATCATTTACAATTTTTATGGGATTGCCATATTATAATTTCCGAGTCAAGAGATTAATTTTGTCTTCAGTTACTTTGTGCTGGTTAGTTAATTTAGGTGTTGTATCATATTTTGGTATCTTCTCATTTGCCACTTTTGTTAATTAGTCTTTTATTTACATTCGTTGGTTTTACTACTTGGGTGGTTATTCGTTCGGCCTTACTGTAAATTTGGCTTGTTGTATACAAGTAATATAATTAATACGCAAAGTGGACCATTGCCTTTAGGTAATTATTATTTGATAGTGTTAAGTGAAATCCATTATTGATGCAATACATATATTTGAATGGCATTCCTGTGTTTAAGTAATTTATTAGTGATTTCGATATTTTAAATTACCATTTGAAGTGTAACTGGTATTTGGTATTTTATATTTTATCTAGGGGTTCTTGAGAATGGTAATTGGAAGTTGGAGATGCTTGACCATCGCTTTGACCTCCATTTAAGGCGATCATCTTCGACAGCAGCAACAACAGCATTGGTTTTAATTTGAGCAGCAATACATGAAACCATTTTATTATATCTTATTCAGTTTCTTAGTTGAAGGTTTCATTAAAATAAGAAAATTACTCATTGTATTAATTTTCCAATTACGTAATAAATTTTTCGAGACGGAATGTCATGTTTTTCTGTAAACTGCATGAAAGAATTCGACCGGATGAATCAAGAGGCAATACTATTGGCAGTCGTCTCTCTGTTACTCTATTCGTTTTAAACAGCAATCTAAGATTTCCTATTAAATGGTATCCTTCACGACATTCATGAAAAAAGGTACGTGATACAGAATTAGCTTTACTGAAGAAAGGGATTTCGTTTCAAGGATAATATTGGAGCTACTGAACATTTATTAGTTTTATCATTTATATCAAAACATAAAGTTGTCTTATTTCTAACAAACTAAAATTTGCTAAAGTTTTACAAAAGAAGGACTAATACTTTATTGTATAACTCATTATTATTCTTTTACTAATCACTAAAATTACACTGATTACCATGCTTACTTACAACGTGTTTGTCCTTAATTAATTCCTCTAAAAAATATAATCACTAATAAAACTATACATTTGTAATTTGATAATGTCTCAAGAAATGACACGTACCAATAGAACCCTCATATTTTACCTTTCAACTGGAAACACTGTTGCCTTGAATAACTTGAAACAGTATCCGTACAGTCGTAAACTGAAATACTAAGAGAGAGAGAGAGAGAGAGAGAGAGAGAGAATGGGGGGTGGGGGGATCATTATTAACAGAACCTCTGCTCTACACATAACTAGTTTATAACTAAGCACTGTAGTCCACCTGTTTTTCCATTTGCGCCTTCTAAGAAGTCCAATTGCTCCGGAAGGAATTTGGAATCGCGGGTACTCATACGACAGCAGACTTTCCGTTCGTGGCAAAGCAGTGACGACAATTCATGATATGTATCTTTTAATGAGAGTTTAGTCCAAGGAAGATTCCGACATTTCTAAGTGCCACCGTTGACATGAAGAGTATTCTTCTTTAACCCACTGGACAGATCGAAAACTCCCCACTTAAATGTACCAGGATTTACCAAGAGACATTTCGACTGAAACTTGGACAGCGTCGTATTTGTAGCCACTTTTTTGGATGGAGAGAGAGAGAAGAGAGAGAGAGAGAGAGAGAGAGAGATGAGAGAGAGAGAGAGAGAGAGAGAGAGAGAGGGGGGGGGGGGCGGTGTCGATAGTCAGAGTTCGGAAAATAATTAGAAACGGCTAAAAAGATTAAATCGCTATACACCGAATACGGTATCACAATGGCAATGACTATACTGATAATAGTAATGATTACAATAGGTTCAAGTTCTATGGGAATCAAATGAGGAAATCTTACCTATAAAAGCGACAGTGAACCAAAATGGACCCTTTTGCTGCAGTGAACACAAAACTGAACGTACCTTTTGTGCTGAGCCCTTCAGCACCTGTTAGAAAATAAGAAAATATGACTTAATAAAATAAAAAAAAAGACACAATGGAAGTAATATGACATTGAAAATTTACGTTATAGTAAAAAAATCTAAATAAATTAGCTGCACGTCAAATAATATAACTGCCTATGGAATATTAAGTTTGTAAGTACAGTACATCAGAATCCTGAATATAATTGAATCAAGGCTGTTCTTCAATCAACTGTTATGACGAAACGTAACTATAAACAATAAAATTAAACTTACCTTATATATCTCAAGAATAAAAGCTGTAAAAAAAAATGATTTAAACTGTAATATTCCATTATCATACTATTTGCTGTTCTCAGTCCCATCTGGCACCGAACTGGACCACCAGAAAATCCTAATTGCTCGATCCTAGCAACTTTAAATCTGGTTTATTAATCCTTGAATCATGGACGACTAATCTACTCAAAATCAGAATCGGATTTTGCGTAACTGATGAAAATACAGACCGAGGCGATGTGACTTAACAAAATCAACACAAGATATGTAGGGAATTCCATAATATATAACACGATTAGTAGATTATATAGATTTTTATGTCGACGCACAATATTAGCGGATAAGCGGTACATCCTCAGATTGCAGGAACTACAGGCCAACATCTGTTCTCCCTGTGCTCTCCAAAGTCACAGAAAAGCAGTTTGTATAATCCAAAGGATTGTTAGCTGATAGTTTATATGCATATAGGAAGCAGTTAGGTACCTGCGATGTTCTTTTAGATATGACATGACATTTGCATGAGAACCCTGATAAGAATTTGAGTGTTGAGTAATTCAAATAGATTTCAGTGCTGCTTTCGATATAGGAAATCATAAGACACTTATTTAGAAACTTCAGAATCTTGGAGTGGCTGGGGATACGTTTTAGGATGACTACAGGTAGGCAGTAGCGAGTTGTTGATGAAGGGAGCTTTTATCGAACCAGGACTTATTGTGTCTGGAGTTCCACAAGTTAATGTCTTGGTCCACTGTTATTTTTAATGTATACAAGTGATAGGTTTGTTGCTCAGTATGTCGATGATGGATGTAGTTAAGTCTCCACTTATGAAAATGATGCTGCCATTATCCTCAATTGTGACATGGCGCAGTTTAGTGAATCGTGTAGTCGGTGGGGAATGAGGCCGAATGCACTATTGATTAGTACCTCCCGTACTGATTTTCCGCCCCATCCTCCCGTTCAAGTGGATGGGACTCTGCTGAATGAATCAGAGGCTTTAACTATACTTGCTGTACCGTTTGACTCGCATCTTACTTTTGAGAAACATCTAATGAAGGTGTCGGGAAATGCCGCACGGAAGTTGGTACTCTACTTAAAACCCCATATATTTATAACAGTGATAATGAAACCTGTTTTAGGTCATTTGTCTTCCCTTTACTAGAATACTGGTCTCTAGTGGGAAAGTCTGCTTCTATCAGAGATTAATCTCTCTTAGAAGCTGGTTTCTATTGCCTAACATTAGCAGTTGTAACTTGGACTTTCGACGAATGGTCTCGAGTTGATCAATTTTTCATCAGAGATCTTTCACATTCAAAGTTGACCTCTAATAATCTTTTCCTGTCCAGAAAAAACTATAGATTTTCTGAACAGCAGCACCAATATGCAGCAGGACTTCTTTGTGTCCCGAGGTCCTTTATTCCATCCCTGAGGATGTTGTGCAGTTGGAGCCTCAAAATTTCAAGCGGAGATGCAATTCATGACTCCGATCATAAAACAATTCTCGTTGAACTTTTCTTGCATTTGTATCTTCTTGTTTATCAGTGTTAAATAAGTTTGTCTTTTCTAATAACGGATCTCTTATTCTTGTATTGCCTGTTACCTTCTCATACTTCTTTCAAATGAACATCATGGTCTTCGGACGCTGGAATTTCAAGTCAGTGGTTCCTGTGGGTTCATCTTCCGAATAATAATAAAAAATAAAGCCTAGCTTTTCAAAGATTTTTCGAAAAATAAAAACCAAAATTAACGCGACGCATTCGCAAACCCTCCCTTTGTTTCAGTGCACATTAATTCTTAAAATATATCACTACGTCTCATATCTACAACGGCATCCCCCCTCCCCCAATAAAGTAAATATCCCGCGCCATTTCGCAACAATTCCTTTTCTCGAATAACTCATGACCAATTTATATCATCAAATAAATCACACAATATCACTAACCTACACATTTATAAGCAATGGCTCACATACATAAAAATTTGAATATTTGTCTTTTCAGCAAAATAACAATCTCTTTTTTTTAAACATTACATTGCATTAACATATAACCTTTGCAAAATATTTCTTATGAAAAGTGGTTGTATCGTTTTCCTAAGAGAAAAGTCTTTCTTGTCGTAGTTCCATTACTGATAATATTACTACTCGTGTCATTATCTTAAATACTTTTATTAGCTCGGGACAAACCAAAACCCTGATGTTTCCATGGCGTAGTATGATCATGGGTAAGAATAAGTGCAACGAAAATAACCATAAATTTATATAAGTAAGGATGCAAATATGACAAGCATCTTAACGCAAAGGAGCCTGGAGTCAGAAAGTAGCTTTACAGCCTCTTTAGTTTACGGGAACAACATCCAGAATGCTGTCTGGAACATGGGTCTGGAATACGGAAGTTCAGACTACATTGTAAATTCAATAACACACACACGGTCTCTCGGGGCGCGAGTATTAACACGCTGATCACTGTAACGGAAGATGCCAAAAGCAGGACATTCAACGAGGAAAAGGAAAGAAAGCGACCACTGCGTGTAATTTTGTATCGTAATTATCAAAGAAAAGATCTTCTGGTATTCGAAATTTTGATCTCTGAATACGGGAAATCTTATCATAAACGTATCTTGTTTCCTGACAAAATTACTGATAATTCCTATTCTAAGAAGATTGCAACGCAAACTATTGATCAATATCTAAAATCATCAATTATAAAGTCCACGTTGTCTATGTCACTTTTTTCTTCCAGTCTTGCAAACCATCTCATTACATTACACACCGAATAACTTCGTCCTACATGCTTTGTCTTTTTTTTCCTTAACAAAAAGTTCGTTAATATCACCAAACCTGATACAGTGCCAAAATGAGCTTTTTGGTAACTCTGGGACCCATGTTGGATCCACGAGGGGGATACTCAAAAATTTGTAAAAGATACATAAAAAGAAATGATTTCTGTATCATAGGATAAGCAACTAATACATACGAACTGCCTATCCTTGATTTGTATTTAAATATTTCAAGTAAATGACCACTGGGTTTCATTGACCAATTATATATAACATACATATCACTGCACTGCCGTACTGGACACCGAGCCTATTTTGGATTTGGGAAGATGTCTCAACTCGTCAATAAATAAAAAAAATAAATTAATTAGTTAATTATATATATATATATATATATATATATATATATATATATATATATATATATATATATATATATATGTGTGTGTGTGTGTGTGTGTGTGTGTGCATCATTTATTTGTATATTGCAACGAACATCAATGTTGGACCCTCTTTTCATTTAATTTTCTTTAAACAAATGAGAAAACTGAAGGAATATTCTAAAAGAATAAAAATACGAGAGCTGGAAATGTCTAATCCGGTAAATGCGACCCTATCTTGTTTTGACAGTTTGACCACCGTGAGAGATTGTATTTTGAGTGCACCCCCTTCTCCCTTATGAATATGATTTTAATGACATTCCACACTTGCATGGTAGCTTGTTATCCGCTTTGTCAGCCGTTAACGCCGGCCATATGCTAAATCCCTGGATGGGTCTCTTGCCCTTAAGGGAATGGAAGCCCTTTTTCTATTACACTCCTTTATACGCAGGTCCCCAGTCTAATTTTACAGAAGCCATTAGCAGCTAGTCGGCCCCCAACTCGGGAAAATTCACACATCTCGATGACCTGTCCCTCTTTGCCTTCTACCTGACCTCTTTCCCTCTCTATTGTTATCGAAACCCTTCCGCTTCCGCTACTCCGCCCACACACACCTGCATGATTGCCGGTCATCCTAAAACCTCTTGACCCAAGACAGCCTCGATTGTACCCCATTTTCCACACCTCTCTCCCGGCATCCAATGAACTCTTTCATTCAATTAACAAGGACGGTGAAGATGAAAGCACTGAAGAGAATCACGCTGGCCTGAACTAGATGTAACCGGCTCTTCATTAAACTGGTATAAATATGGCCTGACCTGGCCTACCAAACTGCACTTTGCCTCAGCCAGTTATCACGGTAGTATACCATGCAGTCCGTCCTAAAATTGGCGTCATGCCCTAAGACTAGGACCGCCGCTATTTCCAACCTTCGACTTGACGCTGACTCAGCTAGTCTCTTCCTGAACCTGCTACCCCGCCGCCCGGACTCTGCCAAAACATCCGCCTTAAATGCATCACTGCAAGTCCCACTTAGAAGTTCCTATATGACGCTAATTGAAGAGAAGCATTTAACTGACCTCGGTAGAACCTGGAAGTGACTTACGTCCTTGGTGGCACATTTGTTATTGCTATTGTGCATAGTAGAGTCAGTCCTGAGAGTACCTTGGAGCCAATTAGTGCTCCTGTATCATATCTTCTAATTAACCATATAGAAATAATAATCCTTTTGTGAACAAACCTACTTTACTTTCAATCCTTGAAGTACGCTATTAATACTATAAAAGGTTCTATTTACATTTTCTGTTCATAGGCCAGAGCGCTCCGTCTTAGTCAGCTTCAGTGTGTTCGACAAGGTGTAGATTTTTTTAGTAGAGCCAAATTTTTTATTGCTACGATTCTTCCTTTAAAACCCAGCATGCATGCTACTATGAAAAAAAAAAAATATATATATATATATATATATATATATATATATTTATATATATATATATATATATATATATATATATATATATATATATCTATTATATATATAAAATATACCTTCACTTACCAGTTGGCATCTTGTAGCTGGCAATCGAGAATTCCTCTCTCTCATTCTAAACAAAACATTTTAACTAACACGTGTGAAATTAAATCCCCTTTACAAAATTAAAGTTTATTTTACAAATAAGAAAAGAAAAAAACGTGTACGGGTTAATTATAGTAACCAGTCATAATGAAGACAATTACTAAAAATACACGTAAATAAACTACTTCCCAAGAACACTGCACTGTGAAGCACTTACTAGACCACTTCCTGTCTACGCCGTCACCACAGTCTCTCCATTGTTAAGTTGGCTATATCCCCACAACAGCCAAATTCTAAGTTCATACAATAAACCCATAATTGTCCTACATTATACACAAGTGCCATTCATGTCCATAAATTTGAAACATCCGTGAAGGAATAAATATCTCCTATTAATCCTGGGCATATTATGTTTTCATAACTTCTAAACAAAAAAATGGCACAAGCAAAAAAAAAATAAAAAAAAAATGCAGTGAATGACAGAATAAAAATAGAAAATAGGGCAATCAACGTCAATCTCAAAAACTCACCATTGAAGCGACAGTTCGAACCAAACTGTCCTAGGTATGTCACATCCCAAAGCTGAATAAAATATCATTTCACAAAAGGTCTAAGCTCGAGGCACACAGGTATGTACGAACGAACTCGCATGCCTCAATGCCCGGCCCGTAAACCAGTTAGGGGTAGAAACTCCTTCTAGTAGTTCCCCAAGAGAAATGCATTTTTTATACTCGGTCTCATGACTTGAGCTAAGCAGCAACGTAACAGACTCTTAATCACCTTCGCGCCGTTGAAATTGAAAATAACAACTCATCCCTTTCCTAGATGTGTTAATACATAGAGAGTTTTTCCAATGTAAATTCAGTTTTTATAAGAAACCCACAAATAATTTAAAATGTGTACATTTATATTCTGGCCACCATCTTCATATTAAAATTTCAGTTTTTTCTTCCATGTTCTTACGTGCTTTGCAGATTGCAAATCCACAATATCTTGACCAAGAAATAGAATACATGAAACAGATAGGAAGTGATCGCTGCTACCAACCTCATATAATTGAATTATATTATGAAAAAGCTCACAAAGTGTTTTAGTGTTGTTAATAATGAAAAAGAAGCCCCTAAAAAGTACTTAGCTTGCCTTACTTTCGTGGATTTCAAACCACAAAGTCAATATTTAAATCTTTTAATGTTAATGTTGCGTTTTCTTATAACAATACCATTAAAATATGCCAATTAAAAATAGTCCAGTAACAAATAACAACATCATTTACAACAATCCTTGTAAGGATTTCCCCTCTTTTTACTTCGGTCAATCAAGCATAGATTTAGATGTACGAATAAAGAAGCATATGTATTCAGTTAGAACAGCCCAGACTTCAAATGTACTATTTATCCACGTGAGCGAAATATCTCATTGTATAAAGTGGGGCAGTAACTCAGTAATTGCTAGGTCTAACGATTATGTTTCAAGAAATTTACTGGAATCAGCAATTATACAAATCACTAATAAAAAAAATCCGAAATCTTAGCCTGGGGTTGTACCATTTGGACCCATATTTTTGTAAAATATTTGTGAAGGACCTTAAAATAAATTAATTCACTAATTAATTAGTCCCACATCTTTTTGGATATTAATTTTTTTCTCTCACGATCGCTATATTGTCTGAACACTTGTAAATTTCAGGTTACTAAAATGCAAAATGTATTGTTTTCCGAATTAACTTGCCTTTGACCATTGTGTTTGACCTCACCGCTCTTAAATCCTTAATCTAGTCTTCAGGATTTTGCTAATTTTGTACTGTCCAGTTGAATATGCTCTTTGTTCCTAAAGCAAAATGTATTGCTTTCTGACTAAATTACCTGTGACCACGTGTGGGTGGCTGCTTTTAAATCTTTAATCTAGCCCTCGGGCGTTTTTTCGTTTCTTTAAAGGGAATTGGACCTTTTGTTAATCCTGTAATGTCTGTTTGTATATGCTTACCTTTAATGTGTTTCTCACTGCTCTGATCAGTCTTGCCTATAGTAAAGGGTCGCTAAGACCGAAAGATCTCGGCAGTTCTTGTTTTTCATTTTCCTCCGTGGCATTACATTTAAATATATATATATATATATATATATATATATATATATATATATATATATATATATATATACATACATATACATGTGTATGTATACATACATATATATATTTAAATATATAATATACTAGACCGAAAGTGCTTGGCTATCTCGCTTTTTCCTTTTTTCCTTCGTGGCAAAAACCTTTATTTATACATAGCATTACGTTTTATATACTTCGTGATCAAGTTATTCATTTAATTTATATATATATATATATATATATATATATATATATATATATATATATATATATATATATATATATATCTACATACTCATGAGCGATAAAATACCAGATACGTGCTGGAACTTAGCTCTTGATAACCAAATTTTAGTTAGCGCATAGAAGATTAGAATGCTCTTAATATACTACGCCTCGTTCCTATCATGAGATATCAGAATGGCAAATGAGCTGTATATTAGTTCCCAGGCCAGAGAGGCTAAAGTTGGCTACATGATGGATGCTTTTTCACCAGCAGCGTGTGATTTTCCCGAGCGAAATGTCTGTGATGACTCTCATACACAAGGTCACGCTTCTGAGATCGAAAATGATCAGACAGAAAACTGATAACATCCTGTTCGGAAACCACACAAGTGGCCACCTCTATAGGGGAGAGGACACCTACCAGTAAAGACCACCGACTTTACTTTTTCTTGTTTCTTTATGCACACAATATCAAAATGTTGACACAAGTACTCTCTCTAACTCTCCCTCTCTCTCTCTCTCTCTCTCTCTCTCTCTCTCTCTCTCTCTCTTTCAAATTTTAATTTAACAATTGACATGCTTTCCAACGTCTACAAAACACGAGGAATAGTAATACGAGTTAAAATAAAAAGAACATGTTATAGCCTCATTACAAAATATTTACATGTAAGCTCTACAGAGGTATGAATATTGTAACTCGTATCAAGCATTCGTCGATAGGCTCCAGAAAAGCAGTCAGGACTTTTACCAAGCACACACACACACACACACACACACACACACACACACACACATATATATGTATATATATATATATATATATATATATATATATATATATAATATCTATATATATATATATATATACATATATATAATATATATATATATATATATATATATATATATATATATATATATATATATATATATATATATATATATATATATATATACATACACACGAAAACACATGCGCAAATACACACACACAAAACAAAATGAAAAAAGACAATGAAAATATTCCTCTCTCTCTCTCTCTCTCGCTCTCTCTTCTTCTCTCTTCTATATATCTATAATATATATATATATCTATATATATATATATAATATATATATATATATATATTTTATATATATATGTGTGTGTCTGTGTGTGTATATATATATGTATATATATATATATATATATAGTATATATATATATATATATATATATATCGTACTTAGAATAGAATAGAATCTAGAATTTAGGCCAAAGGTCAAGCGTTGGGACATATGAGGTCATTCATTGCCGAAACGGAAATTGACAGTGAGGTCTGAAAGGTGTCACAGGAGGAAAACCTCAAAGCAGTTGCATTATGAATCAATCGCTGGGAGAAGGTAGAAAGTAAGAGAGACGAACGGAGATACAGTAAAAGGAATGAAAAAGTTTGCAACTAGGGGCTGGAGGGACGCTTCAGAG
>NC_061108.1:24883552-24900243 GCF_015104395.2 Macrobrachium nipponense | reverse complement strand
ACGCTTCAGAGAACCTTAATAATAATGCCTACAGTGCACTGCATAAGGTGTACTGACAGCAATACCCCTACGGACATATCGTACTTTAATATGTCCCTCAAAAGTATAAAGACTCTGATACAAAAGCGATTTTCTACCTTGATGGCTTAAAGCTTCATTTTGTAAAACTGGTGTTAGCTTAACATTGCTAGGACCACGGTATAAGTTATATCACTGCGAAAGTTATTAACAAAAACTTTCTTGGTAATGAAATCGCTCACCCATGAAACTAAAAATATGTGTTCTTATATAACTCTAAAAAAATCAATAAAAAACGCAAAATTCTAAAACTATTGGAATTCTGTTGAGAAGATACCGTCAAAGAAATTTCTTTACAGCATATAATATTGTGTTAAACCCTCAGTCGCTGCCCATGAGACTTTCACCCACGGCCCGGTGGTGACCTGTGTTGTTGGCACCTATATCCGTGATCATTGGAGGGTGGATGACCAACAGACCAATTTCCAACCCTCTAGTCTCAGCAGTTCTTGAGATATGAGGGCGGACAGAAAAAGTGCGGAAGGACAGACAAAGACATCGCAGTACAGTAGTTTTCTTTTACATAAAACTAAAAGCGAACCGTTTTCTCTGATCCAAAAGATTACAATTATGAAACAATCAACTTTGCAAAATGACATCAGATGATTAACGGTTTCCCTAATCTCCGACAGGAGCTGGGGTGAAGGCGGCATTTCCCTAAGAAGTATCTTGCTGTTTACATGACAGAAAATGTTAATCAAACCTCTTACAAGTTTTTATTAAGAGAATTTTCAGTTGCAAATACGGTTGCCAGTAAGCATTCTGGACTGAGTGTTTATTGCAATTATCAATGCTTGCAAAGGAGAGTTTCGTGCAGCCAATCATTTTTGGGCAGTGCAAGGTCACCAACCTTGCGTTCTTCACTACTAATTGGCTGTATCACATCATCGGGAGTTAGAAATGAATTAACCCACAAAACCTACTTGCTGCAATAACCTCCACAGCAAACAGTGAAAATGTTTCAGGAAGTCATACAGTGCAGGAATTATGTGTAAAGTATGATAGATTTGCGGAAAATTATACATGAAAACCATCATTAACGAGCTATGTCAACGGGAAATATGAGTATTCTGAGTGTGACAAGGCATGGCGGTCTTCAATTCACTTATTCATTCAAACAATAGATTTCAAACTAAACCATAAACAAACTAGAACTTTCCATCATGAAACTATCAATATGAATAATACTGTTTAAGAGTATCCCTTTGGATCTCTGATCTGACGAGGTCTACGTTTTCTTCAGTTGCACATGATAGGAGGGACAACTGTACCATACTCTACTTTGGTAGATTGCTTCAGTAGTTGTAACATGGTCGGGCTTTATAAAAAATAAAAATAAAAAATCCATTTAACGGGCTCCAAATCTACGATCTCCTGATCCCAATTCATTGAATGGGAGAAAATTGTTTAATAAGATATAAGTGTGTACATAAACACACACACACACACACACACACACACACACACACACATATATATATATATATATACGTATATATATATATATATATATATATCTATATATATCTATATCTATATCTATATATCTATATATATATATTCTATACTATATCTATATATCTATATATCTATCTATATCTATCTATATCTATATATATCTATATATATATTATATATATATATATATATATATATATATATATATATATATATCTATATATACATATATATATATCTATATATATATATATATATATATATAGATATAGATATATATATATATATATATATATATATATATATAAAATATTACATATATATAATATATTTATATATATATACATATATAATATATATATATATATATATAATATATATATATATATATATATATATATATATACATATATATAAATAATGCTGACAGTACATGATGAGAGGAACTTTCATAATACAGATTTCAAGTAAACGTTTGAGGGTGTATTTAGTAATATCCAAGTCTTGGGAAGTAGGGCAAGGGGTACAGGTAATCACGTTTGAGAATAAAATTCATGGTTTCAATAAAGAGGGACTCGACGTTCTGAGAGGCTACAAAACCAACCTAGGATGATTCCTGTATGACTTGAAGGAATGCTGCCCTTCATAGGAGGCTGTATCACATCCGGGATTTATGACAGCATTAAGTTTAGGACTCGTTCTTGAAAAGGATGTTATTTATGCTTAAGGTTTCAGCTGCAAATCCTAATTCCTCAGGGGATACAACGCAAGGGCCTTAGACAGAAGGATTAGCTGTAGTTTATGAGTGGTGCCTTTAACCTTCGTTTTTTCGAGTTCTTGGATGGACTCCAACGGCATCTGAATTCCAATTGTCTATTGGTGGTCTACAGTTTTGTTATGAAATGAAGTGGCAATTCGGATCTCATCAGCAGGACCGTCCTCATTAAGGTTCATCTAGTTCCGCTTTTCAAAACATGCCCCTTTCGCAAGTACAGTTGTAATAAATTCACCTTGCCATTGCGAAAGCGCTCCATAGTCTAAGTCTTCATTGTTCCATGTCTGTAGTGTAGCCAGACTCTGGCAAGTCATCTGATTTATTCATAACATTTATGACTTCATCAGTCTTAAGGACATTTGGGAAATATATCACGTCACCTTGCCAGACAGAATCTGGGCACAACTTCAGAACGACAAGGACGTAGCACCAGTGATCTACAGGAAAAAAATGTGTAAAAATCTCCATAAGGACTCGCAAGATTTAGACATCACCAGATTATAAGATAACACTTGAGTAAAAAAAATGTTTTCTCATTTACCATAAAAAAATTATTTTCTTGCACATAGTGTTATGCAGATACAAACACACACACACACACACAGATATATATATATATATATATATATATATATATATATATATATATATATATATATATATATATATATATCTGTGTGTGTGTGTGTATGTATATATGAGGCCGTCTATCTGCAAATTTTCGGATTTTGAGTTATACATACTTCCGAATCCAGCAACTCATCTTCTTCTATATTTCTATATACTAGTGTTTAAAAATATGTTTTTACGTTCATAATCTAGATAGACTGAGAGTAACTAGAATTATAAATGCGCAATATTTGTGAGTTGTTATTCGAGTGAAAGAGCCTGGGATGAAAATGAATCGAACAACAGTATATCTGCAAAATTTGCAGATAGGCGGTTATTCGAGGGAAAATGAGCCCGGATAATGTTCTGTCGAACAAAACGTTATCTGCATGCGTCCACCAATGAGGTTCTTTGATTTGGTATGACGTCATATTTAAAGGGCACTTAGGTTGGCTGTCAAGTTCTCTTGTTCCGTGGTTTACCTTATAATTTTCAATAAGAATTGTTTCTGACAAAAATAACAGTTATTGTGATAATCAACTATGGGTAGAAAGCATAAGGAATCGAATGAAATGGAAAACAACGCAGTAGAATGTAGTACTCAGTGTGAAAAGAATAATGTGAGTGCACACGTAATTACTCCTCGGTCTTTTTATGGTAAAAAACCAGTGAAAATATCTTCCAAACAGTATACCTTACTGGATTTTAAAATCTATTAGCCTATCATTACTGTACCCAATATTAGATAGTCAGATGTGTTAAATGGGGAAAAAAAGTTAGTCATGCTCCTTTTTTATGCATAATTATGTGTAATAAAAAAATGGTGCTAGTAAATCCTACCATGCTTTTAGGGCTATAGTATGCTTTAACACATTTTTTTAGGTATATAGTTATGTGATTGCACCACGTAGGCCTACTATGTATGATTTCCAAAGACGTGTCATAAGGAGAGCTACATAACTGAATAATTTTACAGAACACCATTCTTGTACCATAAAGTTTTTTAATTTTTATATTTCTTCTTCCCATCATTATATAATTATACTAGTTTTTAATTATTTAAGTTTCTAAAATCTAGGCTAGTATAATGTTAAAGTAAAAAAATGACATCATACCATTCATAATTATCACTTATATACGCATTCCAATGTTGCCAAACTTCGGTTTTTTGCAGTTATGGTGTTGTTTGAGGCACAGTTTGGATAGACAGATAATATTTACACACATATTTGTAAAGAGCATGCTTTTAGTTTCATTTTGAAAAACAGAATGATGTCATAGCATAAATATTAACGGAAATATGATAACATAAACATTACAAAACTTCAATCGCGTTTTTCTCCGATTTCTGTTTTGTGCAGATAGACGGTTGTTCGAGTGGTGGCCTCATATGTAATAATCACATTGAATGAACATATACATTCCATATATGTAAATAAACCCATGACCCAAGGAGTCACTGGTGAGACAAGGAGTGTGATATGAGCTAATAAACAGGACGCAAGCTAGATGCTGCCGCGTTATGTTTGCCACACCCTAGTTTGCATTTGCCTGTGTAATCAAAAGCATTGTCTTGTAAAACAGGTCACCCGCAGAAACAACACGTGACTACCTAGTCACATGTTCGTCTGTCTGTATGTTATGTATGCTAAGCTAAGCTTTGCTCTACTATCTTTTGTATAGACGTTTGTAACTTAGATCTTTGCTTCCCTTCATCGAGACCAGTTCTCTGAAATCACTTCTTCCTCTACTCAAGAGATGTAGTCTCCAAATTTATGTTAAGTTTGACTACGATGAGTTTGAAGTCTTCACCTCTATACCCAAAGAAGATACTAACGAAACTTAAAACTTCTCTCTGCATCGATGTCACTCCGACGAAGTAGACAACATATAACATCGCAGGGTTATACATAGGCATATCCCGTATATCTGGTGGCAGCACGACGTCTCTACGTCAACTGAAGCTCAACGAATAATAGAAAATGTAACATATCAGAAGTCAACAGAGGAAAGAGGATCTTCAAGCAACTTAGAGGCAATAATAAGCATCCTACGAACACTATGAAATGTCCTTCATCGAGATGCATTCAAGAGGCTAAAGCAACGTTTAGTGAACGTCTTTCATCACATATCTTCAAGAAACAACCGGACGTGTCTGCAGCATCGGATCTTCAACGGGAAACGAATCATTCTACAAACAAACAATGCATGATCAGAAGGCGAGTCGAGATATCGGTCAACCACGAAGCAGGACGGGAAGAGGCGAGGCCGTGACGTCATCAAAACACTAAGATCTTCCTCTTAAATACTGCAGCTAAGTACAATTCTTTATTCATTTTGGTGTGTGACTGTGAGTGTTCTCCATACACAGGATCGATTGTCCATTATTCCTGGGGGTGAGTTATATGTCAGTCTTAATCTTCCTTCCTTGCAGGAATCTATCTTTAACTATGGATTCTCGCCCTGGAGGCCTTTTTATCTTGGTTGCTAATTTTTTTTTTCTTCCAGAAGTGTTCCAGAAATATCTTTATCATATTATCTGTTTTTAATCTTATCATTTTGGGGGACTCTGTTATTATCTGGAACACATTGTTCTTATTTTATATTGCATATGCATTTACGCAGTGGACGAGTGTATTCATATAGATATTTTGATAGGGTCGCTAGGAATCTTAGTGATAAGAAAAAAGCAAAAGTTACAATGGCCACTACTGCTGCAGCTAGTTCTCCCGCACCCAGCAACCCTAACCCAGTTGTTACTTTGGTTAGCGCAAGGTCTGCAATTGCTCCCTTTCAAGGCCGGGTCAATGGGTTCTTGCCTCAAAGTGTCGAGTCTTGGATCTCGTCAGTAGATGCTCATTTATAAGCAAAATGCATCACTGACCCATCTGTACAATTACAGGAAGCTAAATGTTTCATTGACTTTGCTAAAGGAGATGCAGGTTCGTACCTGAGAGGAGTCTCTTTCCAAGAGGTGGATAAATGGGATGAATTCAAAATTAGGTTACGAGCCATATATGGCAGTGAAGAAGCCATGGACGTAATCTTAGCTTTGAGGAACATCCTTAATCAGGCCTCTGTGACTCAGCTTAATGGTGTAGAGAGGGCGGCACTAATTGCTGACCGACTGAACGAATATCAAGATAGTTTGCGTAGTTCTAATTGGGTTAGGAGAGGGAATATGGCCGTGAAAGATTTTATCAGGCTCACATATTTAACATGCATAACAGTTATGTTGCCCGAAGCTCTGGTACAGTGCTTTGACAAGAAGCTAGCGCCTGACAGTATGGAACTAGACATATATAAACAAATCAAGAAACATATGTCTAAGTGCACTGATCTCGACCCCTTGCTTACTCAAGTTTTTGCAAAAAATTAAAGTAAACCACAGCAAGTAAATATAGTCAATAATAACGCAGCAATGGTAACTTGTTACAATTGTAAGCGCACAGGGTATATGACTGGAGACTGTCAAACGCATTATTGTTTGATTCATAACAGCTCCAGTCATTCATACAATCGTTGCTTCTCACGTAACCAACAACAAAATGCCAAAAACGCGCAAACCGTTGCCAATGATAATAAGCAGAAGAATCTTCATTACTATAAGAAGAAACAGGCAAACAGTAGTGCTGTTCAAAATCACAAACAAACAAATCGTGCTTCAGGAAATTCTGTTCCCGGGCCGTCAAACCTGAACTCACAGAGTCAGTCAAATTTTCCGAGTGTGCAACGCAAGGCAAATACCACGTAATCAACTCCAGCGGGGGAGAGAATGATGTTGGGTCATTAGTATCAACATCTTTTTAATCAAATAACAAATTTAATCATTTACAAGATCAATGCGAGACACAGAATTTTCCTATGAACCACACAACCGAATCCAAAAAATCAGTGCAGGTCCCCGTAGACTTCCAACATATACATGCTATCATCAATAAAGATGAATTACGTCCTACATTGCATGCCGTAAATTTAGAGCACCGACCCTTCACACTGTTTTTTTTATTTCGGTAGTCCACACAATATCATAGATCTGTGGACTCATCACCTGTTGTTTTTTAACTTCCTAATTGAGAAGTCTGGAGTGAGGCTCTCGGGTATTGGAAATAATGAATTAAGTGTAGTAGGAGTAACTCATATTCAGTACACAGTAGGTAAGCGCACATTTACCGATACCTTTATCGTTGTACAAAACATTGATATGTATCCAGCTGTAATTATAGGATACCCATCTATGGGCATTCAAAACATTACCTTAGCCCCTGCCAAACACGGCGTGTATATCAAAGGAAAATTCTATAAGTCTTCTAACACCTTAAAATCAGTTTTGGTCAAAAAAAGAGACAAACAACCAAACAGTAACGTACATTGAGGAACCAATCACTTGTCTCATGAATCAAGACATTGTTCAAGTGACCCAACAGAATTCTTGCACACCCATAATAGCAGCTTGCACGCAAACTCTCGAGCCAAATGTACCTTCGAATATATTAGTGCGTGTAAAGAAGACTTTGCCGGAATCTGAAATGTTAATCCTTTCCGACACTGTGAAAATTAACGGATTGTCCGTAACACAAGCAATATACACTGTTGACTCACAGCATCAAGTTAACATTGAAGTCAGCAATCATTTGAATACCACTTTAGTGATCCACAAAAATCAACACATCGTGGATGTGGAAGTTTATAAATATCGCATTCTTACCATTGCTGAAATTAATCACGCTCAATCAGTTGTGGATGAATCCCTATTACAATCTATTAAAGGTAAAATCAATGAAGATATTCAAGAAGAGGAGATTCAACAGAAATTTTTTTATCTTTTAACTAAATATCATGATGTTTTCTCCACCACCAAGGGATCCTTGGGAAAAACGGATGTCTTTGAACACCAAATACAGTTAAAAGACAAGCATAAAGTCATCTATGTACCTTCGTACCGACTACCTATGAAATTCCAGAATGAGATCAATGATGAAGTAGGTAAAATGTTAGAAGAAGAAGTCATTAGGAAATCTAATAGCCCTTATAATTTCCTCTTAATCGTCGTACCGAAAAAAGATCGAACCTGATGTATCTGAGTAGATTTCCGTCGCTTAAATGAGGAAACGATTCCCGATTGATTCCCAGTGCCATGTACTGACGATATTTTATCCTTGTTAGGACAGAACAAATATTTCACCAGTTTGGACTTTCTTAAAGGCTTTCACCAGATACCTTTAGAAAAAGAGAGTATCCCATACACCGCCTTCAGCACAGCTAGGAGACATTATGAATGTTTACGTATGCCTATTGGTTTATGTTGCGCCCCAATTACATTCACCAGAATGATTAATATAGTGTTTGGAGACTTGTTAGGGAATATCCTACATGCCTATATGGACGACCTTGTAATCTTTTCTAATACCTTAGAAGAACATTTACGTAAACTAGAGCTCGTGCTACAGAGACTAAGGCAGCATAATTTAAGAGTAAAGATAACTAAGTGTGAATTTTTCAAAACAGAACTAGTCTATTTAGGTTTTACGGTGTCTAGTCAAGGTCTTAAGGTAGTCCATAATAAGGTGTCAGCTATTCGTACTTTCCGATAGCTACTAATGTCAAGGGGATACAGCAATTTTTAGGCTGTAGTTGGTATTACCACCGTTTTATACGCAATTACTCAATTATAGCCGCTCCTCTAACCGATCTTACGAAAAAGGGCGTAGATTTTATATGGTCTGAGAAGCATCAACAGGCGTTCGATACCTTGAAAGGGGAATTATGCAGTTCACCTATCTTAAAATTTCCTGACTTCACTAAGGAATTCTTTATTGCAACCGACGCCTCAGACCAAGGGGTAGGAGGGGTATTGCTTCAGCAATATGACAAACAGTTCTTCCCTATAGCTTTTTATTCACGTAAACTGAGACCTTCTGAAAGTAAATATGCAGTAATAGATAAGGAAGGGCTAGCTATTGTTAACTCACTATTGCATTTTAAGTTCATAATATACGGCTATCCTGTCAAGGTTCTTACTGACCATAAGCCCCTCACCGACTTCTTTAAAGGCTTTAGTCACAGTCCCAAAAGAACTCGGTGGCATATGATCATTCAAGAATTTGGCGCAAGGATAGGATATCTACCTGGGAAAGCAAATATCGTTGCTGATGCATTATCACGCAACCCCGCGCCATCTTGTACGGAGCCATTAGCTGAACTAGTAGACATATCAACATCCGTGCCTATTGTTAAAACTGTATCTGAACAGGAAGACCCTGGTTGGAGTGCTGAACTAGTACAGACTAAACAAAGAAAAGATCAGCAGTTAAAGAAAATAATAGATGCTTTGAACGAGAATCCTAAGGAAAAGGAATATGTGAAGTATACATAGCAGAATTATATAATTAAAGATAATATTCTGTGTAGGTCCATGACAAGGAAAACCCACAACACCCCGCAGGTGACTAACGACCAGGTAGTACGACAAGGTAGTGGTACCAATCTCATTTATACCTACCGTCTTAAACTGGTTGCATTCCAACCCATTACACGGTCATCCAGGGTTCTCTATCATGTCACAGAAAGCCAAATCATTATTTTATTGGCATACGATGCTTACAGATATAAAAAAAACACATAGCTAATTGTCGCACTTGTCAGGAAAACAAAGGGGACACTAAGACACCTGTCAGCCTGGGGGCCTATCCCGTGCCCAACCAACCCTTTAAAAGAGTACACTTGGATTTATTAACAGGGTTTTACGAGTCAGACCGAGGAAATAAGCAGATCTTAGTGATAATAGATGCCTTGACT
Organism: Macrobrachium nipponense; assembly: GCF_015104395.2. Taxonomy (NCBI): domain Eukaryota; kingdom Metazoa; phylum Arthropoda; class Malacostraca; order Decapoda; family Palaemonidae; genus Macrobrachium; species Macrobrachium nipponense. Next base: position 24,890,525 of record NC_061108.1, on the reverse strand, counting down.
CGATATACAGAATTAATAGCACTAAAAACTAAATCCGCAATTGAATGCGCTAGGAAATTTTACGGGTGCTACATTTGTAAACATGGAATTCCACACATGATAATCTCTGACTCGGGTGGAGAATTCAATAATCATTTCCTTAACTCGTTGTGTGAATTCCTTTGCATCAAGAAAATCAATACCATGATCTACCACCCAGAGTCTAATGGATTAGATAGAGGGTAAATAGAAAGGTGTTTAACGTATTACGAGTTACACTCGTATACTTCGTAAGAATTTAGAAGAATCGCAAATCATAATGAAAAGAAATCATGATAAAATTGCTAAGCCAACTAAAACATATACCTTGGGTGACCAAGTCTGCATACAAGTATATGTACTCAAGGGATTGAACTACAAATTAACACCTAAGTTTGAAGGCCCGTTTAGCATTTTAGAAATATTAACGGCCAACAGATTTAAAGTTCAAAACATATCCCAACCCACTGATGTGAGAATGATACCGTTGGCTCATGTTCGCTGTTAAGAAAAGGGGTAGAAAGAGAGAGAAATTTATGTATGCCTATATATGAAACATAACTAATAAAAAGTATCTATGACACTTGCATGATAAAAGTATGTATATATAATATTTGTATGAAAATATTTCTTTCTGTTTTGTATAAAAGTAAATAATTTAAACATGAGTAATTACATATATTTCACTCATTGCAGGTTTCCAACATGAAGCTTATATTGCTCGGAGTGGTACTGTTTGTTCAGACATTCTTGTCGTGTGGGAAGAGTGCTAAAACAAAAAATATACATTTTACACATGGCTCTATAATTGAAAGAATAGAGGATGTTTTCATTACAGCAAGCAATATAGTTATAGAAGTTGATTTGCGAGCGATTTTCCTGCCAGAAGATGGTGTCATTAACCTAAAAAGCGAATTGTCGCAGTTTGCCGAATCATTGAATCAGTTACATCAACGTCATTTTCCTTTTAATCCAGAGATTTCGCTAGCACAAACTCCTTTGAATTCCACCATATGTCAAGGGATTCATGCGAGTTAGGTCTAGTACTAAACGGCTCTCTCTCCCATACACGCGAAAGATGTCTGAAACAACTTTACCCTTTTGACGAGTATAAGTTCGCTTACAGGCTGAACAACGGATCGTGGATACGATACGACAGGGAAGGATTTCAAGTTGCATGTCCAGACGGATCAACGGCCTCTTCACGGATGTTCGTCGCCGCGGATGGCTGCATTGGAACGACAACCAACTACACTGTCCGTGAAATTAGCACCATCATACGAGAACAAGCTTACTATAGTGGTGTGTGTGTGCGTGCGCGCGATCAGTCATGCGTAAATTCTGGTCACTTGCACGGCGGTCGCGTTTTCATTAACATTCAAATAAAGTAAAAAAAAAAAGTCAATTTACCACTGACTGCACATAAATGCATCCGAAGATGGGGGCCAACGAGTTTGAAGGTCTCATAGCTGTGCCCAACAACGTAAGTCAATCGTATTTAATTTTAGGGCGTGAGGACACTAGAATTAACCCTCCAAACTCGTAGGTCCAGACTACAATACTAGTACAATTAAACTTATCCCTCAGTTTTCGCATGAGACATTTGCTTATGAATAAATAAAAACTTGTAATAAATCAGCTTAGGCAGATTCTCTCTCTCTCTCTCTCTCTCTCTCTCTCTCTCTCTCTCTCTCTCTCTCTCTCTCTCTCTCTCTCTCTCTCTCTCTCTTCGTGTATGTAAACAAAACATCACATCATTTTCGAAAGAAAAGAGGTTAAAAAAAAAGTGCCGTGATGTACAGCAAGAGAATTCGTTCGTAGCTCAGCAAAACTGCCAGAGTCAACTTCCAATTAGTTTTTCCAGTCAATTGTTCCTTCAAATATTCATGGCTAAATTCGTGGGCCTCAAATTTTACTTTCATTGTTTCTTAATCTTATTTCCATCTTTCACAATATGAACATTCTCTTCCATTAAGGGTTCCTGATTTTTCACTCTTTCGAATTGTTCGATGGTAATAAACATATTCACTACGAAAAATAACAATTACGTATGGAAAACAGAAAACAAATAGTTATCGCGGAGTGAATAAAGTATAGTATACGTCAGACATGGCCTCCGGTGAACTGCAATTGAACTGGAGCGTTAAAGAACATGTTCCTGGTTTATTCAACAATGTGAGCAAAACTCCAAAAATGTTCGTGATGTCGTCTTCACGACGAAAGGACAAGAGAGAGAGAGAGAGAGAGAGAGAGAGAGAGAGAGAGAGAGAGAGAGAGAGAGAGACACGGTAGTAAAACTACAAAGAAGTTTCACCTTGCAAATTACGCAATGCTGCAGAAACACCGTCGCCCAAGACCAACATCCGCAACTATTTCAAGACCCGTGTTCTAAAAGGAGTAGCGAGAGGCCACCTCAAATTTTGGTTAAAACCCGCAAGGAAAATATGAAGCCTCGACGCCGCAATGCTATTGGCAGGACGGTGGTGAGCCAGCGGGCAAACACTCTGCCTTTAAAAGGTTCTTGTCTGTTTGGGTATAGATAGCGAGGATGGCAGGAAATGAAGCGCCTTCCCGATGACGTCTGTCAACAAAATGGAAGGGTAAAAGAAACAGTTCAAACAATGAATTCAAAAAGAGCAGCGAGATGACTACACCATAAAATTAAATGAGCAACTACATAGATGAAGACAATGCAAATACTATGTGGGTATAAGTTAACTCCTACGTTTAAATATACAGTTCATCTTACAAGCTAGACACTAAAGAAACTTGAGCAAGCTTACACGAGTTTACTTATGTGCGTGCTAATGGTAAGTTTTTTTTTTTTTTACTTAAACCCCAAAACACCGATGCGTTTCCAAAATGAAAATTGCATAAAAGAAATATAAACGATGATGAAGGGAAGCACAAACTCGAGTTAGAAAAGGGTTGCACGGTCGGCAAAGCGTGGAGTTGAAATCACCATGGCCTCCAACGTCGTGTGACGCCAAGGGCCTCTCTCAAATTCCACTGCTGGTGTGGCTTCTGTACTTCGCCTCCAAAAACCTCAATACGATCAAGGCATTCTCACCCGGGTGTTGCAAAGAAAATATCCGAGCCATCTCCGTCTGCTGACACCTTTAAATTTGATTTGTTGACAGTGTCTTAATCCACATACTTGATCCTAACCTTTCTTACATCAGATTGTTCATATCCAAGCATTTTATCTATTTCCCTTTGAGATCTTTGCTACTTTGCAATTCCCAGCAGAATATAGGTTTTACCACAGTATGGCGACCTATCCCAAATTTTTGGGAATGTAAAAGACAGAGTTCATTTTCCATGAAGGTTCGTTCCAAAAGAATTGAGCCAAGTAAGCACATCAAGTCAAAGTCTCAAGCAAAAACCACTATGCCAAAACTGATACAACTGCATTCTAAAGAGGAATGTGATGGAAAAAAGTTAAATATATCTTAGTTTAACTAGAGCACTGAGCCGATTAACAGCTCTCCTGGTGCTGATCCGAAGGATTAGATGTCTTTATGTAGCTAGGAACCAACTTGTTACTTAGCAACGGGACCTAAAGCTTATTGTGGGATCCGAACCACATTATATCGAGAAATGAATTTCTAATCACCAGAAATAAATTCCTCTGATTCCACGTTGGCAGAGCGGGGAGCGAACTCGGGCTACCAAATTGGTAGGCGAATACGTAACCCACTCGTCCAATGACGAATATAGGAATACGATGGAAATTATATAAAAGATAAATATGGTGGAAATTATATGGTAAGCAGAGCTGGCAAGAGGATAGCGCCGTACTAAGTTTTAAAAGAATTATATGAATCTACAAAAACTCCAGAGTTGTAAAACCTCTACTACACCTTGCATCAGCAGCGTGTGTTGAAACTGGACTCTGTCCTGTTATAAGTTTAAAAGCCCTTTAAGAGGCTCAAGAGGGGAGATACAACTGAGGGCATCAGAAGCAACAACAATATGAAATTTCAAACAATACACAGAAAATGAAACAGACGAGGGTGCAATTGGGAATTTTCCAACGGAGGAAAAGTAGGAAGAATAACAGTCAAGATTTGTGACGGGAACAGTAACATGTCCAGGTCTGGCACTGAAAGATGTTCCAGGTTAGAAGAGTAGAGTCGAACCCAGTCGTTCGTTCACACAACAACCCGAGGCCGATGTCTCAAGGCCAGAGGGGATTCATATTTCCCACAGAAAGACTATAATGATTCTGAATAGCTTTCAATTCCCTTGAGAAATGATTGGAAAGTGGAAATAAAACCAATACAAAGATTTCAGGAAAAAATGTTTGTAGAAAACAAAAATTTAAAAGGGGGCGGGGGTGAAGCGTGGCTGGCACATCCAAAGACAGATGTAACCTCTTACATCTAGGAAACGGAGGCTTACAGTAGTACCCTGTTGCCTGCAAGTATGCATCTACTTAGAAAACATAAATATGGCAAAAATCCATTTCCAAATAAAAAAACTAAGTAAATAAAGCGACCAAAAAAACAACCAAAAACTAACTCCCTAAAGGAATGCTACCTTATCGTCCGAAAAATATCACCTCATATTTTTACACTTATCGTTTTCATCATTATCGAACTGCCACTCACAGAGTTTTATGAAACGATTACATTAGGATTTTTATAATGCAGCCACATCGCCATAAATTTTGCGGGGAATCACTAAATCTGATCAAACTGCATGGCACCTGCCACTTTTTCGCTGGACTGAAAAAGTTCTTAATAGCAGTCATGAATATATAAATAGTAAAAATCCTTAGAATAGAATGGGTGGCGTTCTGTCCCTAAATTCTAATGTCCAAAAGAAATATATAAACTCTGATAAAGGTATAATATTCGTCCAATGACCGCGAATAATAACGAAACATAAAATTAAAACATTAATCATTAAATTTGAAAATAAACACGATGAAGACATTGCATGACAAAGAAAAAGCGAATTCAGGAACTCAGAGCACAAATAACTTGTCAGGCCAAAGAGGGACTTTCAATGACCTGTGGCATGACCTGACCATAAAGGCAATCTATTAAATGTTTCAAACGAATCCTTCTGAAAATAATAATAAAAAAAAGAATATAGAAAGCTACACACACACACACACACACACACACACACACACACAGACAAATCCTCAAATGACAAGAAATAACAGTAAAACCACATCAAATAATCCTCACGACAGGGAAGAAAAAATAGGCTTCACAAACAAAACCCCTCACGAGCTCATATTACAATTTCAGAATTTGGGGGAAAAAGCAGAGAGATCCCAGAAGGTGAATGATAACTGCGCCGGTGGTATCAGTCTACAGTCTACACAAAAGCAGTTCTACACAAAAGCAGTCTACAGCCTACATTCTACACAAAAGCTCTAATTTTATGACAACTACAACAGCCAGAGAGACTTATCCAATAAAGTGCTTCCATAATAAGGAATTCATGCATAATGCATAAGGCTCACAAATGAGAGAGAGAGAGAGAGAGAGAGAGAGAGATAGAGAGAGAGAGAGAGACGGGGGGGGCGCTTGGCCAAAATGACCTTCATTTCCAATCCCCTGGTTTATCCAGCTTTTTGTGTAACTCTCTTCTTCTCCATCTATATCCCTTTTTTAAAACGACAGAACTCATTCAAACTCTGGCATTTTCAGAGCATACAATGCGTCTCTTAAAATATAAAACTCTTGCTGTAAGAATACAAACATATGACAAGGGGGAAGACATTGCACAATAAAGGATTGACAAGAAAATATAGAACAGAAATTGTGAGAATTAAGATGCAAAATGGCCGACGGCCCAATGGAAACACTGAAGGAGAAACAAAAATTTTTCGGTTTCTGTCTTCACCTTCACCCTTCTGTGGGATTTAATTTTATGACTCTACCTCTACCCTCTCTCCTCAAACCTCCCACGCCAACTATGCAATCCTGCTCTACCTCACTGCCTACGTCCCACAGGGAGGGCAAACTCATCTGAACTGACCAGTTCCACCAGATCAATATAACAATAAACATCAACCTTCAGCTTTAGGATTCATGGAATAGAAAGTCTTGGTTATACTCTGGAAAAAGGTATGTGTAGTTGAGAGGCGGCATAAACTTATACCCTGTTGCAGTGGCGGTGTGGTGGTTTACAGCTTCACTGTGCGTCCTGGATTTGTTGGATTTGATGGTTCGCGCCCGTGAGTCGACAAATCTCTTATCGACTAAAAAATTCCCCTTCGGTTAACAAATATGAAAATATATTAATTCCGAGGTAGAGTGAATTAGACATTAAAGGACATTTGTAGCTCGATGTGTATATAATATATACATATATATATAGATATATATATATATATATATATATAGATATATATATCTATATATATATATATATATAATTATACTCTAGGGCTAGGGCTGCCTTTTATAAACATTTCCACATCCGCATTTCATTTTTCAACATTTCGACTCTTCTCATTCAGACAAGTGATATTTATTTTTTTTTTTATTCCCAACAACATTCCCCTCGCATCCAATAACGAGAGGTGGCCAATTATTCCCCGTCTTATTCACTCAAATATTTACTTCCGAAGGAAATCTTTCTCTTCCAAACTTTCTGAACAGCTACTTTAACTTACCTGCTTCAAACAGACGCCAGTTTGCGTCTTCTCTCATCAGGACTTCATTCCTTTCATTTGCTGCCATTCATTGGCCATTGCTACTAATAGTCCCTCACTCCTTTCATTTGCTCCCATTCATTTGCCATTGCAAATAACAGTCTCTCATTTCTTTCATTTGCCGCCATTCATTGGCCATTGCTACTGACAGTCTCTATTCCACCTTCTTTTCACCCTCATCGCCTCACTCTTCCTAGGATTCGTGTTCGTTGTCCCCCTATTACAAATCCTCTCTAATTCTTTCACCAGTTTCTGTAGGTTCTCTTCACTCCGTTC
>NC_061108.1:24815721-24883052 GCF_015104395.2 Macrobrachium nipponense | reverse complement strand
CTTCACTCCGTTCATCAGACAAACTGTCCTGTCTTTGACTGTAATCATTACCAAATTGCTTAAAATACAACCAAGCCATAGAGACATAATGCACATTTGTGTGCAATCTAGTTTTACACCGAACCGTCTACAAGTTCTGCTTTTACCTTGAAAACTTTCGATCACTTTTAACGAATAATCCTCAACGCCATAAACTCCGAAGGGGAGTAGTGTCATCAGTGTACCTCATGCGGTGCACTGTAGGCATTACTTAAGGTTCTTTGCAGCGTGCCTTTGGGCCCTAGCAACAACCCCTTTCTTTCCTTTTACTGTACTCCTTTCATATTCTCTTTCTTCCATCTTACTTTCCACCCTCACCTAACAATTGCTTCATAGTGCAACTGCGAGGTTTTCATCCTATTACACCTATCAACCCTTTTACTGCCAGTTTCCATTTAAGCGTTGAATGGCCTCATAGGCCCCAGTGCTTGGCTTTTGGCCTAAATTCCATATTCAATTCAATTCAACGCCATACAAATCACACACAGCCATCGGACGGTACCTTGAGAAAAGAGAATGGTTACGTGTAGAGTTAACATACCTATCTAATCAAACATCAAGTGTTATTGAAGCTTGAAGCAAACATTATAAATCGGAGGCAAACAGTGGAGGGTCAGGACGAGACCCAAAGGTCAGATTTGCAAATGGGTAAGAAAATACACTCGCAAAACATCACACATCTTATCCCTATCAACATTATTATTATTATTATTATTATTATTATTATTATTATTATTATTATTATTATTATTATTATTATTATTATTATTATTATTATCATTGTTATTATTATTATTATTTTTTTTTTTTTTTTTTTTTTTTTTTTTTTGCTCTATCACAGTCCTCCAATTCGACTGGGTGGTATTTATGGTAAGAGCATCAAGGAAATAGATACCCTAATCCAGACTGTAAGGATTGTATCTGGGGACATCAGGATGGAGTTTGGAATAGAAAAATGCGCCTTAGTCAACATACAAAAAGGCAAAGTAACGAGAACTGAAGGGATAAAGCTACCAGATGGGAGCAACATCAAACACATAGATGAGACAGGATACAAATACCTGGGAATAATGGAAGGAGGAGATATAAAACACCAAGAGATGAAGGACACGATCAGGAAAGAATATATGCAGAGACTCAAGGCGATACTCAAGTCAAAACTCAACGCCGGAAATATGATAAAAGCCATAATCACATGGGCAGTGCCAGTAATCAGATACAGCGCAGGAATAGTGGGATGGACGAAGGCAGAACTCCGCAGCATAGATCAGAAAACCAGGAAACATATGACAATACACAAAGCACTACACCCAAGAGCAAATACGGACAGACTATACTTAACACGAAAGGAAGCAATAACGGACAGACTATACATAACACGAAAGGAAGGAGGGAGAGGACTACTAAGTATAGAGGACTGCGTCAACATCGAAAACAGAGCACTGGGGCAATATCTGAAAACCAGTGAAGACGAGTGGCTAAAGAGTGCATGGGAAGAAGGACTAATAAAAGCAGACGAAGACCCAGAAATATACAGAGACAGGAGAAAGACAGAGAGAACAGAGGACTGGCACAACAAACCAATGCACGGACAATACATGAGACAGACTAAAGAACTAGCCAGCGATGACACATGGCAATGGCTACAGAGGGGAAAGCTAAAGAAGGAAACTGAAGGAATGATAACAGCGGCACAAGATCAGGCCCTAAGAACCAGATATGTTCAAAGTACGATAGACGGAAATAACATCTCTCCCATATGTAGGAAGTGCAATACGAAAAGTGAAACCATAAACCACATAGCAAGTGAATGCCCGGCACTTGCACAGAACCAGTACAAAAAGAGGCATGATTCAGTAGCAAAAGCCCTCCATTGGAGCCTGTGCAAGAAACATCAGCTACCTTGCAGTAATAAGTGGTACGAGCACCAACCTGAAGGAGTGATAGAAAACGATCAGGCAAAGATCCTCTGGGACTATGGTATCAGAACAGATAGGGTGATACGTGCAAACAGACCAGACGTGACGTTGATTGACAAAGTCAAGAAGAAAGTATCACTCATTGATGTCGCAATACCATGGGACACCAGAGTTGAAGAGAAAGAGAGGGAAAAATTGGATAAGTATCAAGATCTGAAAATAGAAATAAGAAGGATATGGGATATGCCAGTGGAAATCGTACCCATAATCATAGGAGCACTAGGCACGATCCCAAGATCCCTGAAAAGGAATCTAGAAAAACTAGAGTCTGAAGTAGCTCCAGGACTCATGCAGAAGAGTGTGATCCTAGAAACGGCACACATAGTAAGAAGAGTGATGGACTCCTAAGGAGGCAGGATGCAACCCGGAACCCCACATTATTATTATTATTATTATTATTATTATTATTATTATTATTATTATTATTATTATTATTATTATTATTATTATTATTATTATAATGCTTTTTCGCAGTTGACGTATTTCCATCCACACACAATTTTCAAGTCATTCATCATTCCAATGACACAGGTATATGACTTACCACCAAACAGAACCTCTTCATTAGTATATAACCTACCTCATCATGTAATTCTTTCCCATACAAACGCACTAATCTGAAATGTATTCCTAATCACATATTTAACACAACCTCTTCATTTTCACTTTCGTTGCAGCAGCTTCTTATTACTTTCCGAAGATTGCAACATCCATCTCTCGTGGGATGAGACAGGGAACGAGGAGAGTGTCCCGCGGGGCTTCGTAGAGAAGAGAGGAAAGAAAAATGTCATCTTTCTTTTCTGTGATGATAAAATCGCGTTCAACAAAAACGTGGGAATCACGGAATTCCATTACCAAATGAAGATGAAAGGGAAATTGCTTATTTCCCTTTAGGAACAGCGGGAAGAGATCATTTGTATGCCATTAAAAGGATCTTCTAAGGTCCAAAACTTTGTTGACTTAGTTTATGGAAAAATGAGTCCTAATACCATTTGCACATTACGCTTCAAGGGATATCTCTCACCAAGGTTATTTTAAGTAATTCCTAGGTCGTGAAAATACCCTGTTCATCTCGATCTTTGTGATAAGGAGAGTACTTATTCCAATCTATTTTCACAGCCCGAATTTGTACATAATGAAAACTAATAAGATTTTCAATGTGAAAAAAATGACATCAACAGTTTCCTTCTTTGTCTATCTTGCATATTGTTTTTCTCTTAATGATCAACAACTCTACTTTTTTCATCATATCTTTTCCTGTTCTCGGGCTTTAATTTACTTATTCTAAATTATTTCTTTATCTTACAGATTTTCTTTATTCTTTTAACTTCGATTCCATCAATTACTCGTAGGTCTTTTTTAATATTTTTCCATTTCCATTTTATTCCTTAACTGTCTATTTCATTTAGCCTTGCCTTCAGCATTTCTAATTTCCTTGCATGGCATTTGCTTTATTTTCAACTTATTCACTATTTAATTCTTTTATATTAAAACCTTTTCCTCATTGGCCCTTTTGTATCCGACCTACACTTACTCTCATTTGCTCTATTTTCGTTATTTGAACATTCCTCCTTTTCTATGTATTACAATTTTCTTCTCTGCATTTCTTTTTCAAACGCCGACTCTGTTTTCTCCTCCCTCCCTTTCACACACTTTATAAAATTTCTATCTTGAGAAGTTAAAGTTTACTTCAAACATATTAAGATAGAAAGTCACTGATCACAAAGACCTTTCTAAATGAATACAGCTAAGCGACCTTGCAATCAGTAGTTACTATAGAGAATTCCCGTTTTTGTTTTAATACTCTCTCTCTCTCTCTCTCTCTCTCTCTCTCTCTCTCTCTCTCTCTCTCTCTCTCTCTCTCTCTCTCTCTTCCTGTATTGCATAAACTTTGCAATCAGTGGCCTCACATGTTTTTACGATCCAAATCCACACCAGTGCTGTGGCAGAATCCCTAAACAGATGAATACAGAGTTGCTGTTTATACTTCCTCCACTTGCGAATACAAAATGCTTTTCGCAGATATAACTTTGGGGTGTTGCATAAATCTGGCTATGACATTTTCAATCTAAACACGATGCGAATTCTCCCTTTCAGTGTGTTTACTAAATGAATGAAGTAAATTATTTCTTTTATTAGAGAGAGAGAGAGAGAGAGAGAGAGAGAGAGAGAGAGAGAGAGAGAGATACACTACTTTACTTGCAATTTCATCTAAAAGGTTAGAAAGAGATATTATACTAATGCAGTACAGTAAGTCATAAAGATATTAAATGAATTTTGTTTATAAGTTAGATACAGGAAAATAAAATCAGTTCGTCTGCTATATTTTTATTCAAAACTCACTCATGATTTGCTTTCATACCGACTCGTTGCCCAGCATCGATTCTCAGCGTTAAAGCCGCGTAAATTTAATACTTCAACATTACCATACCACCAGCAAGTCGCGGGGCTGTATCATTTATGCATATGTTGCATGAATGCACATGACATATTCCCCCTCGTAATGCCAGCGGCGCATTTTAAGGACACCAAATTGCATATGCGTTTCTCTGTAAGTAATAAATGACATTACCGGATTAAACGAATCTCAGGTATTAAATATTATGTCAGCTGACGAATAGGCACCTTCTCTCTCTCTCTCTCTCTCTCTCTCTCTCTCTCTCTCTCTCTCTCTCTCTCCTCTCTCTCTCTCCTCTCTGTAAGGGTAGTAAGGTCCCCTCTCTCTCGTCTCTCTCCTCTCTCGCTCTTCTCTCTCTCTCTCTCTCTCTCTCTCTCTGTAAGGTAGTAAGGTCCCTCTCTCTCTCTCTCTCTCCTTTTTTAGTGGTCTTGGTTACCCATGCATTCATCGTCCCTTTAAAGGGTTAGATGTATAACAAAGTTGATAAATGAAAGGAGAACGTCGACAATGTAGTTCTGGAGCCATATTAGACCAACAGATGAGGACCAATTTAAATCAACGTCTTCGATTAAAAGGGTTTACAAGAATCTGCTGATTACCAAGCCATCTCTTTTAAGTTAAGCTTTAGCAGAAACATCTATAAATCAAATAAAAACGTGATAATACTAGATCATTAAACAAGTACTAAAGAAATTCTCAAATTATCACAACAATGACAATAATATTAACAACATGGCCACAGTGGAAAAGTTAAGCAACTTCTATATCTTCTTATTACTGGTCATTATTCATGTCAGATAGTGAGCGATTGGAAGGTAAGGTCAGTCATATATTGTCTAGACTCTAACGCACCACAAAAAAGAATTTTTCCTGAAGAAAAAAATAAGGTTAACAACAAAGAGACCACCGTATTTTATCGGCAAAGATAAAAAAATACTTCGATACCAAAAATTTAGAATAAACTTTCAAGAATCATCTCTCAAAAATTCAATGACATCTCACATGATGCAATCGCTTTTATATACATCAAGATTTATTGGCTAACCATAAGCAGACGCTGCCGTGTTTAACCTTCGTAGCACTGACAGTTCGCTCCACTTTCATAAACGCGAGAGGACACTGTCGAAATGAATATGATTAGTGTTGGTCACATTGGCACCTTTTCACTCGAGGACTTTCCCCATCTTTTCTTTTTCGAAAATGAATATCCGAACGATTCATTTCATTCTCATGAATATTAATTAAGCAACCACATCGAAGCCAAGAACTCACCAACCTTCCTCTTAACTATGCAAAATATAAACTCTCTCCTTTCCTACATTTTTTTCGTTTCTCTCTCATTTTCTTGTGGGGGGGAGAACGATGATAGGGGTAATATAAAATATTGGGATCTTTCCTTGATAGAGACCTCCCAAAAGTTTCATAACCCGGTATGATTGATTGATTTATAGGTTTTAGGCATGATGCCAAGCACTGGGACAACTAAGGCCATACAGCGCTGAAACGGAAATTGACAGACAGTGAAAAGGTCTGAAAGGTGTCACAGGAGGAGAGTCTCGCAGTTGCACGATGAATCAATTGTTAGAAGAGGGTGGAGAGTAAGATGGAAAAAACAGTGTATGAACGGAGGTACAGTAAAAGGAATAAAAGTAGTTTAAGCTAGGGGCCGAAGAGACACTGCAAAGAACCTTAAGTAATGGCCACAGTGCACCGCGTGAGGTGCATTGATGGCACTATCCCCCAACGGGGTATAGCCCGGTATGTATCAACCTTTGCGGCCTGTTTAGTACAAACCAGATTGGAATGACCGTAAAAAAAAAAATAAATAAACAGAAGACTGTAAATATCATAAAAATAATGACCCCCTACCCCCCTGAAATATTAGTCGTAGATAAAATCCAAATACTGTAATTATATTTTTGCTGGATTCTGCAGCTCGTGTTTCCTTATATGTATCAGTCACTATTGAACTCAGAATGGAATCTAAATCGTTGAATTCTCGTGCTTTTCCTTTTCTTTAATATTTCAATCAAATTTGACACAAAGCAAAAATACGACTACGAATAATAATAATAATAATAATAATAGTAATAATAATAATAATAATATATGTTCAAAGTATGATAGACGGAAATAACATCTCTCCCATATGTAGGAAGTGCAATACGAAAAATGAAACCATAAACCACATAGCAAGTGAATGCCCGGCACTTGCACAGAACCAGTACAAAAAGAGGCATGATTCAGTGGCAAAAGCCCTCCACTGGAGCCTGTGCAAGAAACATCAGCTACCTTGCAGTAATAAGTGGTACGAGCACCAACCTGAAGGAGTGATAGAAAACGATCAGGCAAAGATCCTCTGGGACTATGGTATCAGAACGGATAGGGTGATACGTGCAAACAGACCAGACGTGACGTTGATTGACAAAGTCAAGAAGAAAGTATCACTCATTGATGTCGCAATACCATGGGACACCAGAGTTGAAGAGAAAGAGAGGGAGAAAATGGATAAGTATCAAGATCTGAAAATAGAAATAAGAAGGATATGGGATATGCCAGTGGAAATCGTACCCATAATCATAGGGGCACTAGGCACGATCCCAAGATCCCTGAAAAGGAATCTGGAAAAACTAGAGACTGAAGTAGCTCCGGGCCTCATGCAGAAAAGTGTGATCCTAGAAACGGCACACATAGTAAGAAAAGTGATGGACTCCTAAGGAGGCAGGATGCAACCCGGAACCCCACACTATAAATACCACCCAGTCGAATTGGAGGACTGTGATAGAGCAAAAAAAAAAAAAAAAAAAAAAAAAAAAAATAATAATAATAATAATAATAATAATATTTAGGAAGGAGGCTCCCTCTTAAATATGTGTCACTGTGACAATTATAACTGCGACCTTTGCCCTACCGAAGAAGTATTTGTCAGAAAACTAGAGACTTGACAAGAAATGACACGACTCACAAAAATGAGACGACAAAGCAAATGATAAAATTTAAAGGAAAGTTATAAAACGCAATTGGTAGTGCCTGTTAAATCAATCTCGTCATTGTGTTTCATGAAAAACCCTGCTGATATTATTCTTGATACTACTCAACGCGATCCTTTCAGCTTCAGTTAAAATACCAAATTTCCTAGCCACTGAAATGACAGCAAATGATACAGATGGTCTTATGTTATGATATGTATATCTTAGTTTAACCAGACCACTGAGCTGATTAACAGCTCTTCTAGGGCTGACCCGAAGGATTAGATAATTTTTACGTGGCTAGAAACCAATTAGTTACCTAGGAACGGGACCTACAGCTTCTTGTGGGATCCGAACCACTTTATATCGAGAAATGAATTTCTATCTACAGGAATAAATTTCTCTGGTTCCACGTTGGCCGAGCCGAGAATCGAACTTCGGACCATCGGATTGGTAGCCGAGGGCGAAATCCACTCGTCAAACGAGGAACTTACCGATGGTCTTGACGGAGCATTACAGTGGAAGTATACTAGTACTACATCCCCTAATTTAAACAGGAAACCTGATATCCATCAAAATATCTTTTAAATGTGTGCCGGTATATTTCAACCTTCACTGGCTTTCATCATAAACGTTTTTGTTTTTTCTTGGCTTGTAACAGTCAGGGGATTCAAATTGTTTAAACATCAAGGTATTCAGTAATCTGTAAACTTTTATATCTCAATCATTTCCTTAACCTGAGAATTGTCCCTGGATACGTTAAATTAGAGTTTTCTGAATTAAGAAAGAAACATATCTGCAAAGGAATCAAAACTTTATTTATGATTGCATTTAACATTTTAAAGTTCGAAGAATGTTTCTCAATAGAAACTTTAATATTGTTCATTGTTATGCATTGAAATGAGCAAATACAAAACAAAAGACTTGATTATTATTACAAGAATAGATCTCTTTGCTAATATCAAAGTTGAAAGAAAATTCTACTTTTTACTCGAGACATTTCGATAAGTGAAGACTACAATTAACCACAACGATTAGGTGACCTGTTATCACAAGACAAAACTCGTACCCAAGATTAACATATTACTGGTTTTGCCTAACCACCCAATCGGTTGTACGAAAACACATTTTTAAAGGATAATCGTGTCTGTTTTAATAATTTGTGAGGCTCGATGCGTGAGCCTTTGTAAGTGTTAATGGCAAAGTGAAAATTTTACCAGGATTTATGAGAAATTTAAAACATTCGAATTTTTTTAAATTTCAATAATAAAAGTAACAGCAGGAGTAAAAGTGGACATGCCAATGTGTATTTATTTGACATGAGAAACGATAGAATATAGAGAACGAAAACAAGCCTTGCTAAATCCATAGAGATAGTAAGCAAGCTACTTGCTAAATCTATAGAGAAAGAAGCAAGCTACTTGCTAAATCTATAGAGAAAGAAGCAAGCTACTTGCTAAATCTATAGAGAAAGGAAGCAAGGCACTTGCTAAATCTATAGAGAAAGAAGCAAGCTACTTGCTAAATCTATAGAGAAAGAAGCAAGCTACTTGCTAAATCTATAGAGAAAGGAAGCAAGGCACTTGCAAAATCTATAGAGAAAGAAGCAAGCTACTTGCTAAATCTATAGAGAAAGAAGCAAGCTACTTGCTAAATCTATAAAGAAAGAAGCAAGCTACTTGCTAAATATAAAAGAAAACAAATGTTAAACAAGAGAACCAAGTAAGTATCTTATTGAAAGCAAATAAAGCAAAGAAAAATGAAAAAGCAGACAAAAGTGATATGAATGCGGTACAAAGACCAAACGATTTCTTATGAGCAAAATCTACACCCATTACCAAGTGAACTTTCCTGGATATGTATCAAGAGGCACGACATGTATCAAAACACATCCTCCTATATAGATACAAACCTCATCGCTGAGCAAGAAACGTCCTCCTTTCCAAACCTCCTCAAGAAAGCGTACAATCACCCGGGGGAAAAGACCAGGTAGAGTACAATCTACCACCAGATGAGCGTCCTCGTGGCAAGGAACAGTGGGAGAGATCGTTTGAAAAAGAACTGAACAGACTACACCGGCTGAAAAACCAAAAACACTTTTTGGAAGAATGCCTCAAAGAACAAGTACTTCCAAAAATGTACGGATTCGGGAGATGGACTCTGCAATCAAACCCCTTCCCTCTATCACACAAGATTTTCCTGGAAGAAAGAATCGCCAATACGAGAAACGACATCTTCGTGCTACGCAGAGTGATATATGGAACTCAATCTAATCTTCGCCTCCTCACTACGGACCACGTATACAGGTATCTGATTTCATTCTGTTCCGACATTGCTGCCTATAATAGCGTGACTCATTCCAACAGACTTTTACGCAAGTTAAATAACCTAATAGATAATAGCGCATGGAATAATCTTGAACAACAAGACAAAGTTTTAAACTTATCCAACACCCCCCTTACTGTAAATCAACATTTAGTTTTAAATTTAGGCTTATCCTTTGCCCTAATGCCAGACCGCAAAAACAACCTAGACTTCATAGTGGCTTTTGATAAATTCATATCTGACAAAAACTACAGCCGTGAAGAGATATGTTTAAAAGGAGTGTTACTAAATGCTTTAACTGACCTTCATAAGAAATATCCTGTTCCCCGCAGATTCATGATAGCCATCCACTCGCTAAAAAAGTTAGATGTTATAATAAGTAGATCCGACAAAGACGGCAAAATTGTAATAATGGACAAAGACTTCTACCTCGACAAAATCAACCAGCTCCTTAGCGACACAAATACTTACGAAAAACTGACGAAAAATCCCCTCCAGAACGTTCCCACAGAATTTTTTCGGAAAGTAAGATTAATTGGCCAAGACAAAAAAGAGTAGTTGAACTATTAGAGAAATTTAAAGTAATTAATCCTAAATTACCCTACTTTTATGGTCTTCCCAAAACTCACAAAGACAATCTTCCATTCAGACCCATCGTTTCATGCGCCGGAGCTTTCAATTACAAAATTTCTAAATGGTTAGCTGGCCTCCTTTCTCCTTTTTTAGGCACTTTTTCTCCCAGTCAAATCAAACATTCGGAAGACTTTTGTCACAAATTCAGAGAAGCACATATACCACTTCACAACATAAAACTTTTAAGCCTTGACGTAGACTCCCTATTCACAAAAAGTACCAGTACAGGACGTTCTTCAGTTTTTAAGGGAAAAATTATCCCCCTATTCAGATCATTTCCCTTTGGCACTTGACAAAATAATAAAGTTAGTTGAATTATGTGCATCTAATAACGTATTTTCATTCGGGGAATCATTCTACAAGCAAAAAGCAAAAATTGGCTGGGTGTAGTATGGGTAGTCCTTTAAGTCCTATTTTTAGCCAATCTGTACATGGAATACTTTGAAACTACAGTAATAAATGCAATAAAACCCAAAAACATGCTGTGGATGAGATACGTGGATGACATACTAACATTTTGGATAATAAGTGGGGTAATTTTAATGAATTCCTCTCAAAATTAAACGCATTAGTGCCCAGCATCAAATTTAAAGTTGAATGGGAAACAGACAACAAAATTCCTTTTCTTGATGTTTTAATAATCAGAGACACGACAGAATACAAATTTACCATATACAGAAAACCAACGTTCACACTTTCATATATTCACACTTTAGCTATCATGACAATACTATCAAGATAGGTCTAGCCAGCAACCTATTCCTAATAGCCTTACGAATTTGTTCCCCAGATTTCCTGGAAAAAGAATTTGAACTAATTCGCAAGCAACTTTCATCTTTAAAGTATCCTGACCATATAATTGAGAAAGCAATTCAAAAAGCAACGTAATTTTCTACCGACCCCCTAAAGACAAGACCAGAGACACACCCAACAATAAAATAAAAATTCCCCACCTGGAGACGATTAAGAGAGTAACTCACACCCTTGGGAAATCCAACCCTTTTGCATTTACCTACCCAAATACCTTAGCCAAATCCCTGATTAACGTCCAACAAAAGACATCGCCCAAAGACTGGGGTATATGAGATCCCATGCCAGGACTGTGACCAATCTTACATCGATTTACAGGTAAATCACTTCCCCAGAGATTAATACAACACAAACGGTCAGTTAGGTATGGACAACAGAACTCGGCTATTTTCAATCATATAAATTTGAACATAACCATAAAATAAACTGGAATATGTCACGTGTAATTTATAGCAGCAACTGCCGGTACAAGAGTCAAATGATGGAATCGGCCTTAATAAAAGAGAAGCAGGTAATGAACATCTCAAAAGGGAATTGGACATCAGACATCGTCGACGCAGTGTTCATTCAACCAACGCTTAAGAAGATTAAAGGAAGATTATCAGCGGGGGTGACCTAAATTGGCTTACTTGTGGACGAATCTCTTGGTATAAATACCACCTTTTCTGTAAACTTTTCTCATTCATATACCTGAAGAGAGAGACAGCAGTCTCTGAAATATAGTACTTTTCTCTCTACATTTTGTGTTTTTTATGGGCTCCTTTTATTAGAATATTTTATATATATATATATATATATATATATATATATATTATATATATATATATATTATATATATATATATATACATATATATATTCAACAATGAATAATTAAGACAATATAAGATACCGTTGTGAATGCGATTTGTATCTTTTCTTTTTGAGTGAGAGGATGCGATGGGCTGTGACATTTCTAGAATGTAGGGATCATCAATTTAGCTTCTCCTTGGAAACAGTGGCCCGAAGTGACAAGCTTTGGAAATGCTGACATATCTTCCTCGGTGGCGCGATGCCAAAACTCGCTGCCTAAGCAGATCAGACCACGTCCTGTTTCTATGCACGGGCGCTTGATGCAGAGGTGCCTTCTGAATCTGGTTTGAGGCTGTTTCTTGGGCGTGAACAATGTGTGTTAGTTCGTGCGTGCATGTGAGCTTCTTCCCTACATAATGAGATAGTAAGTTAGCCAAGATGGGAGATTGCTATAGAGTCAGCGAAGAGCCAAGATGGCTTCTTTGTTAGTATTTTTGGTGAAGTGTGTGAAATCTGTGTTGAATGGGGGGTTCTGAGACAAAGGGGAACTGATTTGATATTTAGAAATGGGAACTTGACTGATGTTCCGAGGTGTTACTATGTAGACTGTACTATGACTTTTCTAGTTTTATGACTAAACTAATGTTGGTTATTGTATAAGAGAGATGGAGCGGGCTATCTGAATTCAATCTTTCATTTAATAATTTTGTTAAGAACCTGAATTATTTAGCTAATGCTTTGCTCTTAAATAAATGCATTTTTGTAGTTTCCACGCGAGTCTGATTTGAAATTTGCCGCCTTAAGGTAGTGGAGAGAGAGAGAGAGAGAGAGAGAGAGAGAGGAGGAGGACGAGAGAAGAGAGGGGGGGGGGGAGAGAGAGAGAGAGAGAGATGTTTGGAGAGAGAGAAAATGGATGTCATTTCAGTTCCTAGCTCCACAGTTCATTGCTACCAACCTTTTAAGATTACCAAGGTTGGAACCTCGGTAAAATATATGTACAATATATATATATATATATATATATAGTATATATATATATATATATATATTATATACATAAGCAAATACCACAGGAAAAATGAAAGTCAGAAATCCAAGCGCTTTCTTCTTTACTAAGACATTGTCAAGGAACGAATGAAATACAATTGGAGAGAAAGTTATCAGGTAAACAACAAGATCAAGAATACCAGATGGTTAATTGTCAAAAGGGTAAAAATTAAAGAGATAATCCAGGATTATCGGATATCGCACGGTCACAAACCTAAACATAGATTTAACCTTAACAGGAATTACAAAGTATCCATACAGTCCAAAACATGACAAAACTGAATATATTAATTTTGTTGCTTA
The DNA here is from genome assembly GCF_015104395.2 of Macrobrachium nipponense. NCBI lineage: Eukaryota > Metazoa > Arthropoda > Malacostraca > Decapoda > Palaemonidae > Macrobrachium > Macrobrachium nipponense. Next base: position 24,869,758 of record NC_061108.1, on the reverse strand, counting down.
TATTTACCTACAACTTTTTTCATTATGAAAGCATCAAGTTTAAATAAACCAAGACTTAAATTTAGAACTTTTCCATTATTTGACTGGATGAAACAAGATTCAATGATATTCCATTTAACTGTGCCATTACATGGGATTAAGGCTCTTGCTTCACTCCAATTAATAGGATGATCTAAATCTCTCATATGTACGAATAATGCATTCGATATTTGCCCAGTTCTCACAGAATATTGGTGCGGTTTGTCCGTAATAGACTTTATCACACTTTTTGCAAGGAATTTCATATATGCAGCCTGGAAGATCTTTAGGAAGATTTTTTATTACTAAACTCTTGACATTAATATTACTGAAAACAACATTTATGTTAAAAAGCTTTAAAATTCTACGAATATCTAAAAATCTTTCATCATACGGTAATTTTAGAGTGTTATGTTTACTAAATTCAAGTTTGTCATTAGTCAAATAAAATGTTTTTCTAGCTCTTTTCCATGCCACATCTACAAAAGTCCTTGGGTATTTTAAGTTTCAATGCAATATCATAAATAGTTGTAATCTCAGCGTCAATAAACTGCGGGCTACAGACACGAAAAGCCCTAAGGAACATCCCAGAAAAAACAGAGAATTTAACATTTTGATGGTGATTGGAGTAGTAATGAACAAAAGAGGCAACGGTAGTTGATTTCCGAAAGACTGAAAAAGGTGAAATTTCTATCATTTCTATGGACAGTTACATAAAAAAAAAATTCAAATTACAAGTTCTTTCTTCCTCTACAGTAAATTTTATAGAAGGGAATAAATTATTAAGATTATTAAGGAATTCCTGGAGATTTTCGTGAACTGGCCAAATGTAGAAAATATCATCCACATACCTAAACCATATACCTTTTTGGGGCAAAATTCTTGGTAAGAGTTTTGTCTCAAGAAATTCCATGTAAATATTGCTAAGGACAGGAGATAAGGGATTACCCATAGCGATACCAAACTTTTGTACAAGAAATTCCCCATTAAAACAAAATTTACTATCTTTGATACATAATCTTATGAGACTAATGAGGTTTGCTACAGTTAAGGGAATATCATGAGGTTCTAATTCATCCTCCAAATATTCAAGTAAATCGTCTACAAGCACTTTTGTAAATAAAGGGAGTGTCTTCGCATATAATACATACATACATACATACACATATATGAATGTATACACACACAGATATATATATACATATATATATATATATATATATATATATATATATATATATATATATATATATATATATATATATATATATATATATATATATATATATGTATATGTATAAACTTAAGCAAGAATATTAATTGAATTTTCATACCAGCAGTCAAGGAGCCATGAGATGTCTCGACACTTTCAAAGAAATTTTACTGGCACGAACAATGCAAGGCTTTACTGGAATGCAGTCCTCAGAGAATACTTGGATATCACAAGGTAAGTTAATGATGAAAAGAATACAAAGCTTTCGTCTGCGGTGCCTCACACGTCGCACAACAAAGTCAAAATAAATTCATACATTGGGAGAGAGAGAGAGAGAGAGAGAGAGAGAGAGAGAGAGAGAGAGAGAGAGAGAGAGACTCAAAAAGATGTGCAATGACCGAGGCAGCGAAAATGAAGAAGCAAATGTTGTATCACCAGAATATGTCGTTCAACAAAACATGGATAATACAGCCGAAATATCGTTCAACTTGTGAGAGATGGCGAACGTCACAGGACGGAGAAAAAAGAAGAAAAAAAAAAGGAGTAATTGTGAAGCCAAAAAATAACATTATTACTCGAGTGGAGAACATGCCAAGACTGCTAACACTAAAAAAAAAGAAAAAAAAAAGTGAGTAAACCAACACAACTGACAGAATAGTATTGAAGCCAATTGCACAATGTTCATTCTCTACCAAAAAAAGTATAATTCTTGATGGTTCCGCGGCTACGTGTGGAGCAACTGAAAGAGAGATTAGTTAGCCATAAAACAACTTGATATGTTGGAAAAAGGCAACAGTGAGAGGAAACGTTAAAACATTTGAATAAAGTAAAATATAAAGGTAAAAATGTGCAAATTACTCCTTGCTCTAAAAATTCATACTCTTAGGTATTCCAGCTCGTTCCTAATAAGGTGAGGTCGTTCTTCAGTTCGGAATCAAAACTCTTCATCAAACGACCAACGTCTCTTCCTAATGAGAGCCGATATTACATTTAATAATTTCCAATTGCATAACATTGCGAGCAACTAACAGCGCCGTTCTTCCAGCTTCCATAACAACATTGCACAAAAACATGCCAGTTCAAAAGGCTAGAAACTGTTTGATCGCATTCCACCAGGATCCCCAAACTCTCCAACTATGTGATACACAAATCTCTCTCCCTGCTGCAACGGTTCGCCCGAATTACGTATTTACGTTAATATATATTATGTTAAGAATTTAATACTAAATTTATATTCTATGCCTGCATCTTCTTATGTCTGGGACCTTTATTTGTTCTTCTATTCCTATGATCATCATTCTGTCCTTACTTTCATGATCCTCTTTTCTTGATTACTTCCAAGATCATTTATCGCCTTATTTCCAGTCCAAGCCGAGGTTCTTTTGTTTTTATACTAACTTTTTTCAAGAAATCACTTTCAACCTACTGTATTTCTACGGAATGTAAGTGTAACCTGTCTTTCTATTAGATTCAAAGTTAGCAAAGAAGGATCTTGACATGGCTGCTTCAGAATACCTTCAATTACAAATTTTACCGGAAGTTTTTCAAGAGAACCGGATTCATTCATTCATTGATTCATGGTAATATCCACCTTACAGAATCCCCCTTCTGTACAAAACACACACCATCGAATCTACATAAAGTTCACTATACGCAATTTACTACTCACCCAAATTCCAGGCCACTACCACTACTACATTTCTTATTGATCTTATAAAGAAGATGCAAAAGGGGCTTTATAGCGATTCAGTATAATGAAATAAACTCTATACCACTGGACTGCAAAGACAACACAAATGAACCTGGATTTAACACTGAGTACTTCGATTTCCCCCATATTTTTCGATGTGAATATTCTATATCTTCCCCTCTATAACATTCATGAAATGCAATAACGGCATGTTTATATAATCCATGAAAACAGACCCTTGTTAAGCTTGAATTTCAAGCATCTCCAACAGCCCACATTCATTCTTTAATTAAGGAGAAATGTTCACATCATAATAATACAATATGAAATCAAATCATGAAATCTCCTAACACTCGCAGAAACAAAAACCAAAAACAAATCTCACTATATCGAAAAAAATAATAAGCAAAGAAACCAGCAATCACGAGCTTCAGAAAGTTCCTGTTTTTTGAAATGCTTAGCTTATTGTGACAAAGAATTACTACTATGCTATTTTCGATGTTCACTGATGAACCACGACTCTTACTATACAATCGACTGATTATTGAATGCGAAGTCCTATTGTTCTACGATCATGTTTACGTTACTGAAGTTGGAAAAACAGATCAGTGCTATATTTATTAAGCCTCAGTTTCATCATCACTGAGCGTATCAGTCAACGAGCAGTAATTGTCCTTTATCATTAAAAAAAACAGATATTTATTATTAGCTTTTCTAAAGACCTCGTTTTCATTGTAACTATGGACTACTTATATTGGTTTTATTTTAGCTCTCTCTCTCTCTCTCTCTCTCTCTCTCTCTCACTTAGAACAAAAGTTTTCTTGTTTGCCCCATTTTCTTTCTCCTCTCCCTCCTCGTGAATGAAAGGGTAACTCGTCTGCTCACAACCGAAGTACCATCGTCTGATACCCGACCCAGAGACGAGAGGAACAATACGGAAACGTTCTTGAAAACTCAGTAGGTCTCTGTTACTGCGCACAGACGACTGTTGTAGGTAGCATTTTGGAATGGAAGGGAGAGAAAATGCTGGGTAAGTGAATAATACATACAAAGAAATTATATCACTCTTAGCAAGTAAATCTCACTTGAGGAGTATTACTATAGATATTTGGGTGAGCTCTATGCCTACGAGACGTTGGTTTGGCGGCCGCTGATTGAGTGGGAGCTGCCTAACCTCCCGGTACCAGCCAATCAGCGACCGCCAAACAAACGTCTCGTAGGCATAGGGATCATCCAAGAATCTACTAAGCTTAAGCCAACCTGTACCCAACTTCCCTCTCAGAGCCTTGTGGCAAATGAGACGCTGAACAGGAGCTGACGCCCTCACAGAATGAACAAGGTACAGTCGAAAAGAATAGTGAAGATACAGTTTTCTTAAAACTTCGGACACACTGCTCAATAATGCCACACCTAGCAACTCTAGAGAGAGGGCGGAGCTTCAAAATCATAGCGTTTGTTGCTTTCTAGATTTCCATTAGCTTTACACCATAAAGATTCTGTAGAAGTCCTAAAATCATTTATACTTCAATGTAGAAACAGACTCAATATGATTTGTTAATGTTGGTTTAGTAACGTCAGTTCAGAGTAGAATATTGATCATAATTATCTAAAACCTACTGTGAGACCTTATGTAATGTTTTACATTAAACTGACGTAAAATTCCTGTGTAATTGAAGACGGATCATAAAAAATGAGGGAATGTTTTAAAACTTGGGCAGTACTTGTGGAAATCGTGAGGAACAATACAGTAAAGAATGAAATATTATGTCGCGCGCGCACAAGAGAGAGAGAGAGAGAGCGAGAGAGAGAGAGAGAGAGAGAGCAAGCATAGGTCTATCGGTAAAGATACTTAATTCATTATATTTACTGTAGGATGTTTCCATATGATGCATATGTAAGTTACTTGTATTCCCGCCAAAATGTGTTTAAGGCGGGAGAAATTGAGTCTGGGGCAGTCTCGCTTGGGTAAGCGTAGCCTCAACGCTGTCACGTGCACTGCTGCTCATCATGTATTGAACTGTGTGAAAATACAGCTATTGCATATTGCTCGTGTTAGAGTATACCCAACCTGCTTACATGGCGCAGTGAGTAGGATCTGGGAAGCCTTCAAGATGTCGGGTGCAAGATATTCAACAACACCAAGAAGAGGGGCCATTCGACGGGCTGCACATAGCCGCACCAATGGTGGGAATGAGGACCTTCTGAGTGCCATGGCAAACCTTTTCTTGCAGCAGCAACAGAGCAGTGGTGCCCCCTCAGGTATGAGAGCAATTATGCCCAACAAATGTTCGTACGAAATGTCACAAGGAGCATTTAGGAAGTGGCGTAGGTCTATGACAGATTGGTTTCAAATTGGCAGGGTTTCAACTGAAGATGCTGTGCTAAGCATTCGTTTGAACTGCGATGATCAGTTACAAAGGGCATTGGACGCTTGTTACACGTCCGATGAATGGAAAGCCCTTTCTCTACATCAGGCATTGGATGCCGTCCAAGAAGTAACTCAAAAGTCTGTGATCCGTGCAATTCTGTGGGATAAATTTTTTAGTGCACAGCAAGGGCTGTGGAACCCGCGAAGACATATGTACATCGGTGTCAGGAATTGGCTTTAGATTGTGCTTTCCGCTGCCCTCGGTGCCAAAATGACATGAGTGACTATATGCTGACTCACAGGTTAGCCAGTGGTTTAAATAACTGCGGATTGAAACAAGAAATACTCCAAGACTACGAAAAATATAACAGTGTCGCCAAAATACTACAGAAGTGTGAAATATATGAGGCAGCTGAAAGGGATAGTGGGGCCAGCAAAATTAACCAGAGACTCATTACTGCCAAGGTGGGGGAAAAATTGCTGCCCTATAATAATAATGAAACAGAACATAGTGATGTTGCGGCAGTAAAATCGAACTTTCGTCGACAAAAGGATAGTAAGCTACTCATGTCAGGTAAGTGATGTGATAATTGTGGACGCATTCATGAGGAAAATAAATCTAGCTGCTATGCAAGTGAAGTGTGTTGCCACAACTGTGGTGTAAAGGGTCATTTAGCTAGATATTGCAGAAAAAAACTTGCGAATAACAAGGCAGCAGGCATTGAAGTTGACCATGATGACGACACCATGTCATTGACGGCATGCACATTAGTGCAGCACTGTGTGGGTCCAGCAGGTGACAGCATTGGCGGGAAAGCTACCGCATGTGCGCGTAAAAGTTGAACATAAAATGAGACGTGATGTACCAATGTATGAAGCATTTATTGATGCTATTGCCGATACTGGGGCTGAAGTTTGTATTATGGTGGAAAAGGTTTTGCATCAATTAGGACTGAACATGAAACAGTTGCATTGTTCGAACGCCAGGGTTAATCATGCAGCCGAAAAACCCATAAGAGTACTGGGTAGTGTGCGTTGTACAATAACATTGGGTAGAAATAACGCTCTAAACATAGAGGTGTTAGTAGTGTGCGGTGTCTCTAGGCTATACCTATCTATAGATGTATGTAAGGGTTTAGGATTAGTGGATGCAAACTTTCCCCATCATGTTAAGGTAGACGGAATATCAGTAAATAATATTGGTAGGGAACGGCCCAATAGTGTGGATGCCAATGACGTCACCAGTGATGGGAGCAACACCCATGACGTCATAGAGTTGCCGTTCTCCCCTCAGGAGGCCAATGTACCTAAGCTTAAAAGGTGGATTTTGGAGCGTTTCTCAGGTACGGTATTCAATACTAAACGGAATCCATTACCGGTAATGAAGGGAAAGCCACACCATATCCACCTTCTCCCTGATGCAGTCCCATACACATGCCATATGCCAATTCCAATTCCCAAACATTGGGAGCAAGAGGTAAAAAAACAGCTGGACGACGATGTAAAACTGGGAATAATCCGCCCCATTCCTACAGGAACTGCAACCGATTGGTGTGCGCGAATGGTAGTAGTAGCTAAAAGGAATGGAAACCCAAGAAGAACAGTGGATTACCAAAAGCTAAACAAATATTGCAAAAGAGAAACTCATCACACTTTTGCCCCATTCGACATGGCATCCAGTGTACCTGTGCGTTCATACAAAACTGTAATAGATGCCTATTCTGGTTTCCATCAAGTGGAATTAGATGAGGAAAGTCGGCACCTGACTACCTTCATATCACCATGGGGTAGGTACCAGTATTGTAGGACCCCAATGGGACATGTCTCTGCCTCGGATGCATACTCAAAGCGCTTTGATGATGCAATAGCGGACATTCCGAGAAAATCTAAATGTGTCGATGATGTTCTCCTATATGATGATACTGTGGAAGGAGCGTTTTATCACACGATAAGTTTTTTACAAGTATGTGAAGAGAACGGAGTTACCCTCAATCCTGATAAATTTCAATTTTGCCAACGCGAGGTAGACTTTGTAGGCTATGAATTAGGTTGGGACAATTTCAAGCCAGGTGAGGAAAAGTTTTCTGCAATCAAGAGCTTCCCAATGCCAAATCAACCAACCATCACTGACATAAGGTCTTGGTTTGGCCTCGTAAACCAATTGGCACCATTTGTTGCTACCTCTCAACTAATGGAACCCTTTCGAGACCTCCTAAAAAAGTCTACCAGTCGAAAGGTATACTGGGATGAAATGTTACAGAATGCATTCGAAAAGACTAAAGAAATTTTATGCAATTTGATTGGAGATGGATTGGCCTATTACGATAAATCTAGGCGAACTGCGGTAATCACTGACTGGTCGCGTGATGGGATGGGATTTCTGGTGTTACAACAACATTGCAGTTGCGAAGAGGATAAAGTCCCATTTTGTTGCAAAGGGGGATGGAAGCTTGCCCTCTGTGGAAGTAGACATTTAACCTCGGCAGAAGTCAATTATGCAGTCGTTGAAGGAGAGGCTGCTGCCGTGGTATGGTGCTTTCAGAAAGCTAGATTATTCCTACTGGGATGTCCCAATATTATCCTTGTTACTGACCACCGTCCGCTGGTCAAAGTGTTTGGTGATAGAGAATTGAAAGACATTGCAAATCCTCGTTTGCTTCGATTAAAGGAAAAAACATTACAATACAGTTTCACAGTGAAATACATTCCTGGGAAGAAAAACTCAGCAGCCGATACTCTTTCAAGATACCCAGTAATCAGAAGCCCAATAAATGCGAGTGACAGTGAGATGGGGGAGGAGGTTGAGAGTTCGTGCTTTGCAGCGTTGATCACGTCGCTGAGTGATGACGTCATAACCCTCGACTGGAATTCTGTTAAAAAAGCTGCTGAAATCGATGTGGAATATCAGCTGCTAAAGAGTATGGTAGCCGCAGGTTCTTGGCCGGTATCAAGAAATCTAGTCGACTCCAGCATTAAGCCGTATTTTAACGTACGTGACCGACTTGGCATCGTGGACGAACTGGTGGTGTATTCATATGATGAAGGGCACATACGTCTAGTAATACCTGTGTCACTACGAGACCGAGTTGTCTCTAGCCTACACTCAGGCCACCAAAGCTCTGATTCAATGATTCGTAGGGCACGACAGGCTGTGTATTGGCCTGGGATGGAGGGTCAACTGAATCTCAGGAGGATGCAGTGCAGAACATGTGACGTCATCGCTCCATCCCAACAAAAGGAACCGCTATTGCCTACCCCACCCCCTGAATATCCTTTTCAACAGACGGTCACGGATATGTTTCAAATATGTGGAAAACAATATCTGGCATATGCAGATAGGCATACTGGTTGGCTGGAAATTGCCTTCTTCCCAAGTGGTGCTACTTCTGCTAAGTTGATCCCACTCTTCCGACGATACTTCATGCAGTGGGGTGCCCCGGAAGAAATCTCCCTCGACGGTGGCACCAATTTGGTAAGCACTGAAATGGCTAGCTTCCTACAGAAATGGGGGGTTAGGATGAGAATATCTTCAGCCCATTACCCCCAATTCAACGGGAGGGCAGAGGCAGCAGTACGTACAGCAAAAAGAACCATTCAAGATAACACAAGAAGCGACGGAGGCCTCGACACAGATAGTTTTGCAAGAGCCATTTTGCAATATAGAAATACGCCCCTAAGAGACATCGATAAATCGCTGGCACAATTAGCCATGGGACGACAACTCAGAGACTCAGTCCCCATGATTAAAAGCTACCATAAGATAACAGAGCAGTGGGCAGACATTATGATAGACAGAGAGGAGAAGATGGGTAGACACTTGAGAAATGTCAAGTTCCGTCATGATTCTAGTGCAAAGAGACTCGGCCCCTTGCAAACGGGTACCACAGTAGCAGTGCAAAATGTTGTCTCTAAGGCCTGGGATCGTATTGCAAAAGTCATTGAAATGAAAGGAGACCGCCAATTTGTCATAAAATTAGATGGTAGTGGAAGAATATCAACGAGAAACAGAAAACATCTTCGGGAAATAAGAGTGCAGGTTTCCCCACCTACTCGTTCACTTTCCCCCGCTGACTCGTGTGCTGACCGCCAACCTAGAAGAGGGACGAGGAAAATAAATCCTCCGAGTTGACATAAAAACTACATTTTGTGATTTTTCAATTATGTACAATTTGATTTCTCTTTAGTTATGCATTTTCTTTTTTGCACTGAATATGTGGCCATTTTGTAATAACTTGTCAACTTCATGCAACTAAATGTCGTCCTACTTTGCAATGAGCACGTAATCACGTTCCACTTATATGATTTGTTTTTTCTCTTATATAACACCATTTTGTCGTCAGTACGCCTTACACTTCTCTTCTGTATAATTACTTGATAAACCTTCAATTTCATGAAAAGTGTAATACATTTATTTTAGAGAAGGGATGTAGGATGTTTTCATATGATGCATATGTAAGTTACTTGTATTCCCGCCAAAATGTGTTTAAGGCGGGAGAAATTGAGTCTGGGGCAGTCTCGCTTGGGTAAGCGTAGCCTCAACACTGTCACGTGCACGGCTGCTCATCATGTATTGAACTGTGTGAAAATACAGCTATTGCATATTGCTCGTGTTTGAGTATACCCAACTTGCTTACATTTACTTTGAGAGATTGAGTGATAATATTTTTTTTTAAACGTGTTTTAAAAGGGAAGAGAGAGAGAGAGAGAGAGAGAGAGAGAGAGAGAGAGAGAGAGAGAGAGAGAGAGAGAGAGAGAGAGAGCAAAATCTGCTTACGTAAAAGCATAGGCCTATTTATAACTATTTAATTTCATGATATTTTCTTTGGGAGATTGAGTATATATTTTAAAGCATGTTTTAGAAGTGAGAGAGAGAAGAGAGAGAGAGAGAGAGAGAGAGAGAGAGAATTATAGTATTGGTGATGGACTTGTGATGGGGAAAGGCAGAAGAAAGAGCGGAGAGTCGGTGCACAGATAGCTGGGAAACAGGGTGATATGGCTGCCAAGATCATGCTGCACTATTTTAGATAAAATTTGAAGGACTATAGTATTCAAACATTCAAAGATTATAAAATGACTTGAAAAATTCAAACACAGACTGCTGTCATTCTTGCTCTCTCGATATAGTCTGTACTTTTGAAAATCTGTTATCATCTACAAATCATTCACGAAAAAAATCTGTGTTAAGTAAACATTTCATTACCATAAACAACTCAATGTGTAATTGCACCGACAATTAAAGTTTTATATCGTGCAAAAAACGATAATGTGTTGGGCGATCTTTCAGGCTCGCGGCAAAGTAATGCAGTCGTGTAGGCTTAATTCGAACTGCTTTGTAATGGGAGCATAGCCAGGGAGTATAACCAGAAAATCTTTGAGCTGACATGCTACTTTAACCTAGATAAAGATTTATTTTTAAAGACAATAGCTTTGTAAACAGCAACTAGCATTCAATCCATGTCATCGTCAAAGTAATCAAAGTGTGAAATCCGTTACGTAAGCTCGAAGTTCTAGGGCTCCTCCTTGCATCGTAGAAAACGCTCTTTCGGATGCAACTAGGTTTGCTCATCCTACCTTAGCCGTCGCAACATTGACTGCCAATGACGTCAGCTAACTTTAAACGCTTTGGAATACAAACATAGATTTGTAGAAACTAAAATAATTAAATTCACCACTTACGATGATGCAATAATATTCCCGTTCATGAAGGAAAACGAGTGAATATTGTCGTCGTGATACATAGTACTACAATCAGAAATTCACATTCTATCTACAATATCTCTATGAACGAATCCATCAGAGAAATTGCAATTACTTCGGACATATATCGTGTTTTTAAGTATCTGAAAGGTTTTGTTTTGCAGTTTTAACTTATATGTTATAACTTGCAATGTACTTTCATATTCTAGAGCAAATCTAGACCAAGGCAGAAGTGACACTTAGACGGCCAAACAGTTCATATGCTACTATATAAAAAAAAAAGACCATAAAGCAGTAAATCAATAATTCATTGCTAATGAGAATCGTGCTCTGAATCAGTCACTTAACGCTTCAATCGCCCCCATTCAACTTTTGATTCATCTTTTCTCATCGCAAATTCCAAATCCATTCTGTAAATTGAGCTTCAATTTCATGTTCAACTTCATGTACTAATAAATAAAAAAATCAAATCCAAATGACGGGTAACGTTCAGCCATTACATCTGACGACTGCTTCCAAAATACAAATCCTTCCCGTATTTTTGTGACACTGGGTTTGCCCTACCTTAATGTTATCCGTCGCCGTGCAGTATTCAGTTTAAAACAGAAATTGGAGAATTTGAATAATGTTCTGATGGAACGATATGTACATATGTTTATTATGCAGACGGAGAATAATATATTTGATATCGAACTTATTTAAGCTTGCTTTTAGGTCTAGCCGTCTGAGCTTTCTTCAAGTTTTTTCATGTTTATTGGTAAAATAAACAGAGGGTTGCATTTCCACTTTGGTTGCGATATTTATATATTCTTTATTTCTAAACTTGCTTGCTTAATAATAAATCAAAATTGTAGCCTTCCGGCACCACTATTTTTTTCTTTTGTAAATTATTGTACATGAATTCATATTCGAAGCAAAATATTATTATTATTATTATTATTATTATTATTATTATTATTATTATTATTATTGATTATTATTATTATTATTATTATTATTATTATACTATTTTTTTTTTTTTTTTTTTTTTTTTTTTTTTTTTGCTCTATCACAGTCCTCCAATTAATGTTTACTAACCTCGTTTTTTTCCGGAGAGTAAGTAGTGACGCGCAACTTGCTCTTCTGAAATGTTATAATGAGATAATGTAAGGTATTTCATTATTATTTTTATTATTATTATTAGTATTATTATATTTTTTTTTTTTTTTTTTTTTTTTTTGCTCTATCACAGTCCTCCAATTCGACTGGGTGGTATTTATAGTATGGGGTTCCGGGTTGCATCCAGCCTCCTTAGGAGTCCATCACTTTTCTTACTATGTGTGCCGTTTCAAGGATCACACTTTTCTGCATGAGTCCTGGAGCTACTTCAGCCTCTAGTTTTTCTAGATTCCTTTTCAGGGATCTTGGGATCGTGCCTAGTGCTCCTATGATTATGGGTACGATTTCCACTGGCATATCCCATATCCTTCTTATTTCTATTTTCAGATCTTGATACTTATCCATTTTTTCCCTCTCTTTCTCTTCAACTCTGGTGTCCCATGGTATTGCGACATCAATGAATGATACTTTCTTCTTGACTTTGTCAATCAACGTCACGTCTGGTCTGTTTGCACGTATCACCGTATCCGTTCTGATACCATAGTCCCAGAGGATCTTTGCGTGATCGTTTTCTATCACTCCTTCAGGTTGGTGCTCGTACCACTTATTACTGCAAGGTAGCTGATGTTTCTTGCACAGGCTCCAGTGGAGGGCTTTTGCCACTGAATCATGCCTCTTTTTGTACTGGTTCTGTGCAAGTGCCGGGCATTCGCTTGCTATGTGGTTTATTGTATCATTTTTCGTATTGCACTTCCTACATATGAGAGAGATGTTATTTCCGTCTATCGTTCTTTGAACATATCTGGTTCTTAGGGCCTGATCTTGTGCCGCTGTTATCATTCCTTCAGTTTCCTTCTTTAGCTCTCCCCTCTATAGCCATTGCCATTGCCATGTGTCATCGCTGGCAAGTTCTTTAGTCTGTCTCATGTATTGTCCGTGCATTGGTTTGTTGGGCCAGTCCTCTGTTGTGTCTGTCATTTTCCTGTCTCTGTATATTTCTGGGTCTTCGTCTACTTTTATTAGTCCTTCTTCCCATGCACTCTTTAGCCACTCGTCTTCACTGGTTTTCAGATATTGTCCCAGTGCTCTGTGCTCAATGTAGACGCAGTCCTCTATACTTAGTAGTCCTCTCCCTCCTTCCTTTCGTGTTATGTATAGTCTGTCCGTATTTGCTCTTGGGTGTAGTGCTTTGTGTATTGTCATATGTTTCCTGGTTTTCTGATCTATGCTGCGGAGTTCTGCCTTCGTCCATTCCACTATTCCTGCGCTGCATCTGATTACTGGCATTGCCCATGTATTATTATTATTATTATTATTATTATTATATTATTTTTTTTTTTTTTTTTTTTTTTTTTTTTTTTTTGCTCTATCACAGTCCACTAATTCGACTGGGTGGTATTTATAGTGTGGGGTTCCGGGTTGCCATCCTGCTCCTTAGGAGTCCATCACTTTTCTTACTATGTGTGCCGTTTCTAGGATCACACACTTCTGCATGAGACCTGGAGCTACTTCAGCCTCTAGTTTTCTAGATTCCTTTTCAGGGATCTTGGGATCGTGCCTAGTGCTCCTATGATTATGGGTACGATTTCCACTGGCATATCCCATATCCTTCTTATTTCTATTTTCAGATCTTGATACTTATCCATTTTTCCCCCCTCTCTTTCTCTTCAACTCTGGTGTCCCATGGTATTGCGACATCAATGAGTGATACTTTCTTCTTGACTTTGTCAATCAACGTCACGTCTGGTCTATTTGCACGTATCACCCTATCCGTTCTGATACCATAGTCCCAGAGGATCTTTGCCTGATCGTTTTCTATCACTCCCTCAGGTTGGTGCTCGTACCACTTATTACTGCAAGTAGCTGATGTTTCTTGCACAGGCTCCAGTGGAGGGCTTTTGCCACTGAATCATGCCTCTTTTTGTACTGGTTCTGTGCAAGTGCCGGGCATTCACTTGCTATGTGGTTTATGGTTTCATTTTTCGTATTGCACTTCCTACATATGGGAGAGATGTTATTTCCGTCTATCGTACTTTGAACATATCTGGTTCTTAGGGCCTGATCTTGTGCCGCTGTATCATTCCTTCAGTTTCCTTCTTTAGCTCTCCCCTCTGTAGCCATTGCCAATTGTCATCGCTGGCTAGTTCTTTAGTCTGTCTCATGTATTGTCCGTGCATTGGTTTGTTGTGCCAGTCCTCTGTTCTCTCTGTCTTTCTCCTGTCTCTGTATATTTCTGGTCTTCGTCTACTTTTATTAGTCCTTCTTCCCATGCACTCTTTAGCCACTCGTATTCACTGGTTTTCAGATATTGCCCCAGTGCTCTGTTTTCAATGTTGACGCAGTCCTCTATACTTAGTAGTCCTCTCCCTCCTTCCTTTCGTGTTATGTATAGTCTGTCCGTATTTGCTCTTGGGTGTAGTGCTTTGTGTATTGTCATTTGTTTCCTGGTTTTCTGATCTATGCTGCGGAGTTCTGCCTTCGTCCATTCCACTATTCCTGCGCTGTATCTGATTACTGGCACTGCCCATGTGTTTATGGCTTTTATCATATTTCCTCCATTGAGTTTTGACTTGAGTATCGCCTTGAGTCTCTGCATATATTCTTTCCTGATCGTATCCTTCATCTCTTGGTGTTTTATATCTCCTCCTTCCATTATTCCCAGGTATTTGTATCCTGTCTCATCTATGTGTTTGATGTTGCTCCCATCTGGTAGCTTTATCCCTTTATTATTATTATTATTATTATTATTATTATTATTATTATTATTATTTTTATTATTATTATTATTATACGCTTGGAACCAAAAGACCAAATTGTATAAAACCGCTGACCAATGTATACTGACCACAAAAACCTTAAATTCGATTCATATTTCAGTTTTTTTTTATTTCTCTCAACTTGTTACCACTGTCCTACGATAACTGCCTGCAGAGAAGAATTCATATTACGAAATTATTACACATGACCATACAGTATTTAACTCTTATTTCAGGAGCATGGCTAAATATTAAAAAGTTGTCTCTAAAAAAATAAAAAGGCAATATGCACCTGCGTACATACTTTTCCTGTGTAACAACGATATCCTACGGTAATAAATATTCGTGCTAGAGCACCCCGATCAGGCCTCTCTCACCAATAACCCCTATTCAATTATGCCAAATACAAGCACCTTAGTCACAGATTCTGAACCTAATTAACATCCCTCGACTTTTATTACGTTCACTTTTAATAGTAAATGTCCAGTATAGTGAGGAATAAAATATACAGTGATTTTATTTAACATTCTGTTGCTCTTCCCATGAGTTAAGTGAGACTGTTGAGCTCTTAATTTAGTTTGAGGCTGCCAACATCAGCACTGATGCACTTTCGGCCATTTAGCGCTCAAGAAGGAAAAGATGGAGTTTGAGCGGCTGGACACCAAGGCCAAGAGATCCAAAAAATAAAGGAGTTGAAGTACAAGGACACAACACCACAGCAATAATAAAAGTAATAGTTAGTGAAGTTGGGTGTCACTAGGGGCCGAGGGAAAGCTGCAAACATCCTATCATTAAAACCTACAGTGCAGTGAGCGTACCACCTGAAGAGCACTGTCGGCTCTAACCCAACAAGGGGACAAGGTCTGTCAAACAAGAACAAGGGACCGATACTCACTTGGGACAGAACAAGATTCTGTTATTAATTAAGGGAAGTTCGTTACAATTTTGACAACAAATGAAAGACGTTCACTTTGTCTAATCTCCAAAGTAACGCAGCCTTTCCCATTATCTTGTTGCTGGCGAGACTAGGTAAGACTTGACTTTATAATAATTTTATTTTCATCCTTATATAACCTGTTGCATTCTCTGCCTTTTATGCCTTCTCCCAGACCTCTGAACTTCCTGCCTGTAAAGTCAGGCTTGTTTCAACCTCCAGAGAGAAGCTACAGGGACTTTTATTCTGTCAAGAGACAAAAAAAAAAAATAAATCACATTCACCACATCTAGGAGGGAATTCATAATATCATAAATTACAGATAACCTAGATTTAAGCTCTATAGCCTAATTTCCTGTGGCCTGTGATAGTCTTATTTCTGAATCATCCACTTATTTCCTGCCACTGAATATTGCAACTAAAATTCTCTTGTTTCAATTCAGCAAATGTATTGAAAACAAGCGCTAATAAAGGACACTTACGAAACAGAAAACTTCAAAATATATACGATTACAAGTTACAGAAAAGTGTTGACGCAATAAAAACATGGCACCATGACAAGATTACCAACGTTCAACGTTTGTGAACGGGATTACCTGCTCTTCATCCAGAATTCGCGTATGACGGGATAATCGAGTTCCGTTTTTTTTTTTTCTTTTCAGCCCTCTGTTACATCCTATTATACATTTCGCAACGTTCAAAGATTTCAGGACTTCGTCGAAGTATAGAATTTGTATTCTTATTATTCGTTTTTACAAAGGAACTTTTCCTGGTGGTCTTTGCCGTGAAATTTTTTAATCCTTCTTTATTTATTAAATAAAGCCAACGCCATCTAATCTATCGACGTCTCCTTTTAAAAACCATATTTTACGTCAGATCACCACAACTAACTTGCGTCTTTTATTTCAAAACTAACCTACTACCATCGGCCACATCCCTTACTGAATGTTTGTTTGTTTGGATGGTGTTTTTACGTTGCATGGAACCAGTGGCTATTCAGCAACGGGACCAACGGCTTTACTTGATTTCCGAACCACGTCGAAAGTGAACTTCTATCACCAGGAACACACACCTCTGACCCCTCAGTGGAATGCCCGAGAATCCTTACTGAATGGACACAGTTGTTGTTACTACAAACAACAACTCAAAATCCAACCAACTATGATTCTGAAAAAACAGAGTTAAAAATTTAAATGTAATATGTAAGAAGTAGGTTGAATTGAATAGAGAATTTAGGCCAAAGCCAAAGCACTGGAAGCTATGAGGTCATTCAGCACAAGGTCTGAAAGGTATAACGGGAGGAAAACCTCCGAGCAGTTGCACTATAAATCATTGTTAGGAAAGGGTGGAAAGTAAGAAGGAAGAAAGAGAATATGAAAGGAGGTACAGTAAAAGGAACTTCAGGGAGGGACCGAAGGCACGCTGCAAAGAATCTTAAGTAATGGTTACAAGACGGTACTAACCCCCTATGGTTTATGTAAGAAGTAAATCTTGAAAATTCATCTGATTTGCATCAATGGAGTCATGATCCTGAAAATAAAAATAAAAGCAACAGCAAAATATGCAATATTTATCACCGTGTGGTTTTCTAACCCGGCGCATTCAACATAATTCCTGACATCATTTTCATCAAATTATTCGACCAATATGTCTTCCATTTCAGTTGAAGGGAAGGCGTTCATGCTCCCTACTCAGGGAATCACTCACGAATCTGCAGAAGATTAGACATCATCTTTCAGAGGACATCCGCCACCAATTCACTCCGTTAGAGCATGATGCCTTCGTCTCGTCATGTTGGATTCACAGATTTGTGAACAACTGACAAAAGGACCGGAAAAGAATTGAGTAGGTTTCAATGCCAAAAGGTTGGGGGTTGGTTCCCCCCAACAACCAAGACAAAACTTCCCCTTCAGCGCAAAAGAGCAAAAATCTTATCGTTTATTCCTGATAGAGAATTCCGTCACATCTGTCAATTCTCTCCATCGGCTCTCAAGGAAAACAACTTCTTGAGGAGTGAGGGCGTCTGACGCCAACCGCGGCCGCCCCCCCCCCCCCTCCCCCGCCCTTACCCCCACCCCTCCGGCATGAGGTCTAACGGCCTCAATCTGGCTTTGTTACAGAATGGGAAAAACGGCACAATGACAGGAAGTCTGGGCTACGTCACTTTCCAGACCAAGTTTCGAAATGCCAAAAACCCTTAAAAAATGTTCATGAGAGAGAGAGAGAGAGAGAGAGAGAGAGAGAGAGAGAGAGAGAGAGATTCTTTCTACCTCCTTTTCATCCATATATGAATCTATGAAGCTTAAACTACAATTTTCATTTCTGTTTTATATCCTAATCTTTTGGTACTCCGCAAACACACTTGATATCAAGAAATGCGAAACACAAACATCTTGGTTTTCCTTTCAGCTTCTCTCGCCGTTGTTTTGGAAAGGAAAAAGCTCTAGCTAAAGTGTTCTTACATTTTCTAGATTTGAGATTCGATTGCGAAGGCTGTAATGATTATGGAATCTTTATACTGCCATTTATGGACTGCAGGTGTTCGTTCTTCTACAAAAGTTTGCAAATTTTTTATTTATAAGTTAGAAACAGTATACTCTTCCACCTCATCATTATCTCTATCACTTTCATGTTTGCACAGGGCACACTCAGATTTTCAAGAAGCGCATTTTCTCTGGATATGAAAACTTCCAATGTATAATTTACACTGCTTCTCGAGCAATTTTTCCTGGTCATGTACGTATGTACAATCTTTACTTTTCCGATTAAGTCTTGCCGCTTATCATGGGTATACATCGTTATCAGTATGTCATTTGTTCGAAACACCCGGTAAAATGACCACATAATTTAAAATCAAAGGCGTCCTTCGGTATGACAAGGGGGACTGTTATTCTACTGAACCAGTGACCTTGAGGTCAAGTGTAGAGAAGGTAAACATCAGTCCAGCCACATTAAACTCGCTGTCGTTCATAGGAAAATGATTCCCATCGAAGTGCTACGCCATCACCAGCTCCTTCCCAAACAAGAGAAGCAAATATGAACCTCCGCATTAGAGATCTCTCATTTCAATAAAAATATCTTCACATAGGAACAATCTGTGGAAGGAACAAATTTACTTTCCTAACATTATCGGAAATGCTAACTGAAGATGCAAAACTAACAACATTTCTAACATCAAGGGAAAAAACTTTGACCAGTATTTTAAAAACGAGTGAATTAAGAGCTCATGAAATTCACGTTTCTAGACTTGGAGATTCTTCCAAGAAAGTTGTTTATCAGTTCTGGCTTTTTCTGAAAGATTTTTTATAGATTAAGAAATGAATTAATTTTCCAAGAAAAGACAAGCACTGTAAAGTCCTTGCTTTCAGGCTCCAACATTTTACTCGGTTACCAGCCACCAATTTTACAAAATTATCTTCTGAATTTTATGAAGAAAGTCAACTCACTCTTTTTGCTAAGTTACACAACATACTGTAAGTTCTTTTATTGTCCCCCATTCTAAGTTAATTTGAGGTTAATAAAAAAAAAACCTTTCCAGCAACAGATTCCCAAACGTCTTTTCTGATAAGTTTTCTCTTCTTTGCCTTCCACCTGGGTGGACGAAAAAAAGAAAGAAATAAAGAAAGAGCATGGCAACGAAAAATCTTTAAAATTGTTATATAGAGTCACATTTCTTGGTATTATTCTTTCTCGGTTATGTTTCTGACAGGAAGCAGAAAGACACAATTGTCTGAAATATTGCTTTCTTATCTCCCCTGTGGCCTGGTGGTCCCTCTCGCTCCAGACTACGTGACTCGAGATAAAGGCTTTGTTCATTTTATATTGCAATGTTCTCCTAAAATATCACCAGTTCTCGATTCTTCGTCCTCTTTCTTTCTTTCTTTCCATCTCTATCCCTTTCCCCCCTTATTCGCGGCGATCTGGTAAACGCCCTCACCACATTCGAATCTCGGAGATGGACGCAGAGGGACGAATCCTCAAAAATACAGTATAAATAATTATGTGCTTCGGTTGACCTGAGCGGTGGATTCTGTACCCACTGTCGTGGGCAGTGAACGCGCACGCGCACGCCACACCTCACAGGGGGAAAAAAGTTAAGTATATCTTAGTTTTACCAGACCACTGAGCTGATTAGCAGCTCTCCTAGGGCTGGCCCGAAGGATGAGATTGCTTGTTTGTTTGTATGGTGTTTTAACGTTGCAAGCAACCAATGGTTATTCAGCAACGGGACCAACGGCTTTACGTGACTTCCGAACAACGTCGAGAGTGAACTTCAATCACCAGAAACACACATCTCTAACCCCTCAGCGGAATGAGCGAGAATCGAACTGGCGGCTACCGAAGGGGCAGGCCAAGACCATACCGATCACGCCACTGAGGTGCTCCCGAAGGATTAGATATAATTACGTGTCTAGAAACCAATTGGTCACCTAGCAATGGGACCTACAGTTTAGTGTGGGATCCGAACCACATTATATCGAGAAATGAACTTCTATCACCAGAAATGAATTCCTCTGGTTCCGCGTTGGCCGAGCCGAGGATCGAACTTCGGGCCACCGGATTGGTAGCCGAACACGAAATCCACTTGTCCAACGAGGAACTTACCTCACTGGGGAGAAACCTTCCAGAGGCAATTCTCGATAAAACGAGGTCAATATTCCGCTTTGCCTTCAAGAAAATGGTGTAATCATAAAACAACGTCGCTACAAAAGGAAGTCAGTCTTCTCATAAACAGTGGCCTCATTTGAGCCACTTTTCCTATGATCTGAAGCATCGAAGTCCAATGAACAGCCGCATATTTTTAAAGTTCAAAACATAAAAATTAAAAATAAAACCATATTAAGCAGCAAATGTCTTCGAGGGCAATTTATTCTAAACGAATTTGTACGACTGTAGCCATTCCCCAGAATGGTTTTTTTTCTTATATTTGAAGGTAAGTAATCGATCCTAAGATTTTAGAATGACTGCCAAAAGCAGAAGAAAACTGAAGGCGTTTTGTGAATAATGTGGTATTCATTTCAGTTATGGCTGAGACAGGTGGTATGAAAGACACAATTGTTTGATAAACCGTCTTCCATCTTCCTGTGGTTGGCTGGCGTCGGCAATCCCTCTCTCGAACAGACGACTCGCGAGGAAGGCTTTATTGCGGTTTCCTGTTTACACATTCTCAAAAGACTTCGTCAAATCTCTCTCTCTCTCTCTCTCTCTCTCTCTCTCTCTCTCTCTCTCTCTCTCTCTCTCTATCTCAAAACAAACGTATAAAAGGATGATCAAGCGGCCACAAAACCACGAGAGCTAATTCCCTCAGTAATGAAGCATCCGCACTCAACAGATCGCTGATGGCTGATTAACGTGGCCTTCAATGTCCTCTCGATGAATCGACTGAGAAACCGCTTCAAATAAAGGCTGATCCGCGACAATTAGGAAAGTGCTAGTCTATGCAGATATGAATCTCTTTTTAATGACCTTATGTTTCGCGGGCGGCCGCACGTGTACGTGTGTGTGTGTGTGTGTGTGTGTGTGTGTGTAGAGGCCGCAATGGACCAAGCTGTCCAGAACAAGCCTGGTCCTCTATCAAAGGTGAATTAAGATGGATTTCACAACTTTACTAATGAAAGACTTGAAAAAGAGTAGTTCCGGAAATGCATAAAAGGAGCTTGACGGTTCTACATTCAAGTAAAAAAGTCAAGTATATCTTAGTTTAACCAGACTACTGAACTACTGAACTGATGAACGGCTCTCCTAGGGCTAGCCCGAAGGATTAGATATTTTTACGTGTCCAGGAACCAACTGGTTACCTAGCAACGGGACCTACAGCTTATTGTGGGATCCGAACCACATTATATCGAGAAATTAATCTCTAATCACCAGAAACAAATTCCTCTGATTCCAAGTTGGCAGTGGGGAATCGAGCTCGGGACTATCGAATCTGTAGGCGAATACGTAAACCACTCGTCCAGTGAGGAACTTCACATGCACGTAACGAATGGCGTGTAAGACTAACCAAGCAGATTGAAACTTATGAGGTTCTGACCCTCAACATTATCATCTGAATCTGAAGCCCTAAACAGGTCGTATATCATCAGGGCATATACTACATCCACATGTTTAAATAATAATAATAATAATAATAATAATAATAATAATATAATAGTAAAGTTCCAGTCGTTTCACAGGTCACTATTCCAGTTAGAAAAGTTTAAAATCTTCTGTGAAATTCCTCGCGAAAGTCAGCCTTAGCCATCAAAGGCACATGTCACTTTCCATATTTTATCTTTATCATTTATGATATTTGTCAAAGCAATTTCACGTTACTTTCAACTCACTGAAAGGGTTTGACATTCTTCACTGATTAGCAAGATAACCGTCACTTTGCTATATCCTTTCTACAAAACATACGAAATTAGAATTTTCGTGTTAAAAAATCAGCCATTTTGGAGAAGTACCAACGCTTTGTTGGTGACATACGAATGGAAACTTGAGAAAAAGTGGAAAATTAAAGTTGTTTAAATTATGGTTTTTAGATATATCAGTATTCGAGTTCCAATATTCTTTTTACCTTTTGGCCCAAAAATGCGTCTATTCCTTGGGTTCAGATAACCATGTACATAAATGATTAGCTTGGAGTAGAATTTCTTAGAAAACTGCCGAAAAATGTGACCAATAATGACGAAAATAACAGACATCACCACTGTGAGGTAGACTGTTTACAACAAAAAATGTAAGAACATTTTCCCGACATACTGAAATTTGCAAAGAAAACATAACAAAACACATCGATGAAATATGACCAGAAACAATAAACTGAGAGCTACTGCTGTAAAATACTGCATATGTAAAGAAATGGAAGGAGCAACACAAAGGGATACACTTCATGGCACAGCAGAGCGCGACCTCGGCTTCCGATCGTGCACAGAGAGGGGGCCGATTTTCACAATGAAAGAAAAACCTTGGTCGGCTGCTTAAAACTCCGTATACTGAGGGCAGGAAAGAGATGTCAATGTTCAGGCATTGCCTACGAGATAAACACCAAAAAAAATAATGCACGAATAAAAAAAAAAAATCAATATAACACTTCTATAACCAATGCTACAGGAAAGGGAGGTCGTAGAGGAGACCATATGTCTCAATTATTCCTTAGCAGCCATTATCTGATTAGCTTTTTGAAAGTTTTACGCAAGGCCCTACTGAGCGGTACACTCTGCATCGAGTACTTGCTGTCTCGTTCATGAAATGCTTGCTGTCTCGTTCACCCCATCTTTCTCTTACTGAGCTGTCATAGTTCATGTGCAAATGGCTCTATCCTTATGCATTATCAAAACCCTCAAGAGATTTTTTTGTCAGGCTAAAATGTTTCATATGTAACTGTTCTCTCTCTCTCTCTCTCTCTCTCTCTCTCTCTCTCTCTCTCTCTCTCTCTCTCTCTCATTTTCTAGGTGTAAGTTTGCATCAACTATGTTTAGCAAGAATGACTTGCCGATTACCCTATAACATTTCACAGGGAACTAATTTCGCGCATTGTCAACTACAACAACAATCTCGCCTAGGAATCGTAACTGGAGTAAGCATTACTCATCCGGGAGATATTGCCGCAGTTGACTCAAACCCTCTCAACATCTATTGCTAACTGTCAACGCTAAATGGGAATTTGGGTTGTGACTGCCGTTGAGAGTAACCTATAAATATGTTTAATCAATATTAAGGCTGATAAAGAAACTGACTTTTAATCACACACAAAACAGCACACACATACACATTTTATAAACACAAAACAACACACACACATTTATGATGTGTGTGTGTGTGTGTGTGTGTGTGTGTGTGTTAGTTTGAGGATGAACAAGACAAGTTCCCAGAGGTAAAAGTCTAAATTCTCCACTGAATAAAGATGAAGGCAGCGATCAGAAGTAACTTATCAACTTGTAACAAGATTATTAGCAGAGGCAGACGTCCCCGGGAGAGATTTTGCGACTATATCCTTAACCGAGAGAGAAGCGAGATGATATATATCATTTAGACATCACAAACAAGAGGAACAATTACACCAACAAAACAGACAATAGGCTTTTGAACAGAATATACAAGCATTTAAATCTTGCATTTGGTACAAAAATGTAACGTACACATTTGCCATCCTTTATTGACCTTAAACGAGTCCAATTCAACACAATGCAGTAGCGTTGTAAATATTCTTTTACTCTTACGATTTCCGTAATTATCAGTAATTACCATAAGAGAACCATCAAACACACGGCCTGATAAAAAGATCGCTTTTTTTCTTCTTCTTCTTCTTCTTCTTCTCCCCCATAACCCACTTCTAAAGATCAATATTCGAATATGAGTGGTCGCTTTATCGATTGAAGAATTTCAACTGATGAAATGAAATCATCAGGAGTCACAGGAAGGTGACAATTTGTTTCCAGAACCCGGAAGAGCAGATGAACCCAAACACCAGGAGACCCCAAAAGAAGAGCAAATACCTGAACTGCTGATGAGCTTTCTCTGTAGGTGAATGAAGAGGCTCATATTTTGGCCGTTTTGGGCACACGGGACTCATCCATGATTCAGATAACAACGCCTTTGAGCTTTTGATTACTAAATCAGAATCTGACTGTCACCCAGTTAGTATAAATGAGGGTTTATAGCCAGAATCGTTGGCCCTTCAATTGAGACATTTGGTCATATTTTCTTTTTCTCAGTAATTACAAATGAAAAAGTTGTTCCTGGAGTGTCTTACACTTATAAGAGCACGTCCCAATACTTTATTTCATTCCTAAAACGGACGAAAACCTGAAATCCTTCTAAAACGATTTATGAAACATTGATTGGATGCCGAACAATAACGAAAAAAGAGGTTTTTATCATTCTACGACAACCCGTTTTTATGAGTTTAATTTCATTGGAAAAACAATCAGAAGCCATATTTCTCCTGTCGAGGCTTTAAGAACAATGTGAATTTGGAGTGAAATATATACAGCATGTGTTGAAAAAATCCCAATATCCCAATGAAAATTTCATGACTAAATCATTCATCCTACGAAGACGGACGGATTATTTCTACGTACAGAATATTTATCTCTCTCTCTCCTCTCTCTCTCTCTCTCTCTTCCATGAAATATAAAGTCACAGTCTAGAATGGAAGAGGATTTCCGCCACCCGCCACAATTTTTGGGTGAGTTTTCCCGCGATATTCTATTTCAGCACCGTTAGTCCGTTAACTGGGAGGGATAAGCCAGTAAAACCCTAGATTAAAACTTTTAGCTAAAAGCTTGAAAAGCCTGGTGACACACTTTTTTTTTTTTAAATCAAGAGATCTGTCTGCATGAGTATTTATACATTAGTAGATATAGTAATTTAAACATTATTTCTTTGGTGTTTACTGGAGCATATACAATATTTGTTGTTTGAAGAACACTTAAGCGCCGTTCTAAACATTTTTCTTATGCCTCTAACCGTAGCAAAACTGATATGAAAGTGGATTCCTAAATGGATGTCGAGACCTCTGATGTTTGGCTTCAAAAGGATTTTGGACTCAACTCACAGCTTTTGTATTTTAATTTTAGCTTTCTACACAAGAAAACCACCGAGATGGCTTTGTCCGTCCGTCCGCACTTTTACCTGTCCGCTCTCATATCTTAAAAACTAACAAGGCTAGAG
The DNA here is from genome assembly GCF_015104395.2 of Macrobrachium nipponense. NCBI lineage: Eukaryota > Metazoa > Arthropoda > Malacostraca > Decapoda > Palaemonidae > Macrobrachium > Macrobrachium nipponense. Next base: position 24,844,327 of record NC_061108.1, on the reverse strand, counting down.
GGCTGCCAATTGTTATGTTGGTCATCCACCCCTCAATCTCCAAGCAGACCAAATTGCAGCCCTCTAGCTTTAGTAATTTTTTTATTTTATTTCCGGTTAAAGTTAGCCATGACCGTCTGGCAACACTATAGGACAAGTCACCGCGGGGAACCGTGGCTGAAGTTTCATGGGCCGCGGTACATACAGCATTATACGCTGTACAGAAAACTTGCTTACCCCGAAGAAACTTAAGCGCATATTTTACTTGCTTTTTCTTGAAGTTGATTAATCAAACACATCCATTTATGACACTTTGATCATCGGGAAAATGTAGTTATAATATTACACCACGTGAAACATTACATTACTTAAAACACATTCCTCCATCACACAGGGTATTGGAATTTCCTTCAAATCCTCACTCCTAGTTGAAAAATTAACTCTTTTCATTAAGTTTCTTGAATGTGGAAAGTTAAATCATTTTAAAGATTTGTAACAGTTAAATTTGATTTGAGTCCCAAACTGTATTCATTTTCATGATTTAAAACCAAAAAATTAATCTTGGAAATGGTTATTATAACAAAAACTGTATACATCGCAAGTCTCAATATCCAGAGAACATTTTACGTTTTACTGATCTTTGGAATCGTCACATCAATCATTCTATTTTCTCTGTTTAAGGTAAAACGTCCAAATTAAAAATAAAAAGTCATTCTGGGAAGCTAAAATAATTGCGATTTGAAACTGGTCCTTATTTCGTTGGCATGATTCAAACACATATCTACTAGATTGCATTGCACTTTCCATAATGTCTTGGAAGGTGAAACCCCTTTTAATGAATCATGTTGGACTTGAAGGATGATTACAGGAATGATGTAGCCACTTCAGAGCTCAATTCACATAATTCCTACTTTTAAAATATAACTAAAGAATACTAAAATCCTTGGAAAAATAATGATTAGAAGACCCCTTGCTGCAGGATAAGTGAAGCCACTCAGGTCGCTGGTCGACATATTGGGACTGGCAACTGAATCCCTGGGTCGACCGTAGGTGCACGACCTTGCGATGACTAATGTGTCACACTATTATTCTTCCAAGCTAAAATCCAATATATCCAACTTTGAAAATATTTCTAAGAGATACTAAAGTCGCATACTTCCAACTTTGAAATATTTCTAAGGGATACTAAAATCACATATTTCCAACTTTGAAAATATTTCTAAGGGATACTAATATCGCATATTTCCAACTTTGAAATATTTCTAAGGGATACTAATATCACATATTTCCAACTTTGTAAATATTACTAAGAGATACTAAAATCGCATATTTCCAACTTTGAAAATATTACTAAGGGATAATAATATCACATATTTCCAACTTTGAAAATATTTTTAGGGATACTAATATCACATATTTCTAACTTTGAAAATATTTCTAAGGAATACTAATATCACATATTTCCAACTTTGAAAATATTTCTATGGGATACTAATATCACATATTTCCAACTTTGAAGGGCATACTTTTTAAAGTATAATATCATATTTCATTTAACTTTGATTTCTAAGGAATAACTAATATTTCACATATTTCCAACTTTGATTATGTCTAAGATACTAATATCACATATTCCAACTTTGAAATATTATAAGGATATCTATCACTATTTCCAACTTTGATATTACTAAGAGTACTATCAACATATTTCCACTTTGACTAATCTCTTTAATTTGAAAATACTGATTCACATATTTCAACGATATATCAGGGATTTACTATCAAAATCGCACTATTTCCAATTTGAAAATAATTTCTATGATACTAATACACTATTTCCAACTGGAAATATTACTAAAGTATATTTCACATATTTCTAACTTTGAAAAATATTTCTAAGGGATCTAATATCACCCATATTTCCCAAACTTTGGAAAAAAAATATTTCTAAGGGAATACTAACATCACAATATTCCAACTTGAAAATATTATAAGAGATAACTAAAATTCGCATATTTCCAACTTTTGGAAAATATTAAAACTAAGAGAATACTAAAAATCGGCATTAATTCCAAACTCTTGAACTATTTTCTAATGGATACTTATATCAACATAATTTCCTAAACTTGAAAATATTATTTAAAGGGGATACTAAAATATTTCACATATTCCAAACTTGGGAATATTTCTAAGGATAACTATCTCAGATATTTCCAACTTGAAAAATTTACCAACTTAAAGGTTAATAAAATATTTCACATATTTCCACTGGGAAAATATTTCTAAGGGATTTACTAATATCACATATTTTCCAACTTTGAAAATTTATTCTAATGGGATACTAATAGCAATTATTTCAACTTTGAAAATATTACAATTGTGATACGATATACATATTTCCCAACTTTGAAAATATTTCTAATAGATACTAATATCACATATTTCCACTTATGAAATATTACTAAGTGATACTGATTCACATATTCCGACTTTGCAAATATTTTCTAAGAGATACTAATATTTCACTATATTTCTATGGGATACTAATATCACATATTTCCAACTTTGAAAATATTACAATGTGATACTGATATCACATATTTCCAACTTTGAAAATATTTCTAATAGATACTAATATCACATATTTCCAACTTTGAAAATATTACTAAGTGATACTGATATCACATATTTCCAACTTTGAAAATATTTTCTAAGAGATTACTAATAATCACATATTTCCAACTTTGAAAACATTACTAGGGATACTAATATTACATATTTCCAACCTTTGGAAATATTAACTTTAGAGATACTTATTATCACATAAAAATTTTCCAACTTTGAAAATTTTACGAAGTGATACTGATATCACATATTTCCAACTTTGAAAATATTTCTAAGAGATACTAATATCACATATTTCTAACTTTGAAAACATTTCTAAGGGATACTAATATCACATATTTCCAACTTTGAAAATATTTCTAAGGGATACTAATATCACATATTTCCAACTTTGAAAATATTTCTAAGGGATACTAATATCACATATTTCCAACTTTGACAATATTTCTAAGGGATACTAGTATCACATATTTCCAACTTTGAAAATATTACTAAAAGATACTAAAATCACATATTTCCAACTTTGAAAATATTACCAAGAGATACTAAAATCGCATATTTCCAACTTTGAAAATATTTTTATGGGATACTAATGTCACATATTTCCAACTTTGAAAATATAACTAAGAGATACTAAAATCCCATATTTCCAACTTTGAAAATATTTCTAAGGGATACTAATATCACATATTTCCAACTTTGAAAATATTACTAAGAGATACTAATATTATATATTTTCAACTTTGAAAATATTACTAAGAGATACTAAAATCAAATATTTCCAACTTTGAAAATATTTCTTTAGGGATACGAATATCACATATTTCCAACTTCGAAAATATTACTAAGAGATACTAAAATCGCATATTTCCAACTTTGAAAATATTACTAAGAGATAATATTTCTATGGGATACTGATATCACATATTTCCAACTTTGAAAATATTATAAGAGATACTAAAATCGCATATTTCCAACTTTGAAAATATTTCTAAGGGATACTAATATCACATATTTTCCCAACTTTCATTATTTCTAAGGGATACCAAATATTTACATATTTCCACTGAAATATAAACGAAGAAGATACTAAGATCGCATCATTTTTCCAACTTTGAAAATATTTCTAAGGGATACTAATATCACATATTTCCAACTTTGAAAATATTACTAAGAGATACTAAAATCACATATTTCCAACTTTGAAAATATTACTAAGGGATACTAAAATCGCATATTTCCAACTTTGAAAATATTTCTTTAAGGGATACTATCACATATTTTTCCAACTTTGAAAATATTAACTAAGAGAATACTATTTCAACATATTTCAACTTTAAAATTATTACTTTAAGAAAATATTTTCTAAATCCAGGATTTCCAACTGATTTTCTAAGGGGATACTAAATCCATATTTCCAACTTTGAAAATATTACTAAGATATACTAAAATTTTCGCCATATTTCCACTTTGGAAAATATTTCTTTAAAAATACATAACTAATATCACATATTTCCCAACTTTTGAAAATATTTCTAAGGGATACTAAAATATTACAATTTCCAACTTTGAAAAAGATTACTAAAAGATATTTCCACCTTTAAAAGAATTTCGCCATATTTCCAACTTTGTGAAAAATTACTCAGATATACTAAAATCGCATATTCCACTTTGAAAATATTTTCTAAGGGATACTAATATACATTTATTTCCCAACTTTGAAAATAATTACTAAGAGAATTACTAAATCACATATTTTCCCAACTTTGAAAATAAAATTTACTAAGACTAAATCGCATTATTTCCAACTTTGAAAAGATTTCTAAGGGATCTAATAAAATCACATATTTTCCAACTTTGAAAATATTACTAAGATACTAAAATCACATATTTTCCAACTTTGATAAATTTCTTTTAATGGATCTAAGTATCACATATTTCCAACTTTGAAAATATTTAATAAAGATACTAAAATCGCAATTTATTTACTTTGAAATATTCTAAGGGTAACTAATATTACATATTTCCACCCTTTGAAAATATTACTAAGAGATTTTCCTAACATAGGGCATATTTTTCCCAACTTTGAAAAAATATTTCTAAGATAAAATTAATATTTTCACAAATATTTCCAACTTTAAAAAATATTACTTTTTAAGAGATACTAACAACAAAATCACCATATTCCAACTTTGAAAAATATTACTAAGAAGTACTAAAATCGATATTTTCCAACTTTTGAAAAATATTTTCTAAGGGGACTAATATCACATATTTTCCACTTTGAAAATATTTCTAAGGGATACTCAGATCCATTTGAAAATATCTCCCAATTTTGAAAATATACTAAAAATACTATCGGAAGGGGCATATCTCCAACTTTGAAAATATTAACTAAGAGATACTAAAATCACATATTCTCCAACTTTGAAAAATTACTAAGAGATACTAAAATCGATTATTTTCCAACTTGAAAATATTTCTAAGGGCGATACTAATATTACATATTTCCAATTTGAAAATATTACTAAGAGATACTAAAATCGCATATTGCCCAACTTTGAAAAATATTCTAAAGGGATACTAATATCACATATTTCCAACTTTGAAAATATTTCTAAGGGATACTAATATACATATTTCCCAACTTTGAAAATCTTACTAAGAGATACTAGAATCGAATATTTTACCAATTTGTAAAAATATACTAAGAGATACTAAAATCGACATATTTCCAACTTTGAAAATATTTAAGGGATACTCATATCACATATTTCCAACTTTGAAATAATACTAAGAGATATAAAAATTCACATATTCCAACTTTGAAAATATTAATAAGAGATACTAAAATCGCATATTTCCAACTTTGAAAATATTTCTAAGGGATATCATATAACATATTTCCAAACTATTGAAAAATATTACTAAGATACTAAAATCGCATATTTCAACTTGAAAAATATTTCTAAGGGATACTAATATCACATATATCCAACTTTGAAAATATACTAAGAGATACTAAAATCTCATATGTCTACTTTGAAAATATTCCTAAGGGGATACTAATATTACATATTTCCAACTTTGAAAATATTACTAAGAGATACTAAAATCGCATATTTCCAACTTTGAAAATATTTCTAAGGATACTAATATTACATAGTTCACTTTGAATATACTAAGAGATACTAAAATCACAATTTCCAACTTTGAAAATACTACTAAAGAGATACTAAAATCGCATATTTCCAACTTTGAAAATATTTTCTAAGGGCTACATAATATTCACATATTTCCAACTTTGAAAATATTACTAAGAGATTACTAAAATAGCAGATTTCAACTTTGACAATATTTTAAGGATACTAATATCACATATTTTCTAACTTTGAAAATATTTTTTTTTTTTCTAAGGGATACTAATAGTACATATTTCCAACTTTGAAAAAATATTACTAAGAGATACTAGAAATCGCATATTTCCAACTTGAAATATTACTAAGAGATACTAAAATAGCATATTTCCACTTTGAAAATATTTCTAAGGATACTAAATATCACATCATTTCCAACTTTGAAAAATATTACTAAGAGATATTAAAATCAATATTTCCAACTTTGCAATATTTACTAGGAGATACTAAAATCGCATATTTTACACCTTTGAAAAATTCTAAGGAGACTAATATCACATATTTCCAACTTTGAAAATATTTACTAAGATACTAAAATCGCATATTTCCAACTTTGAAAATATTTCTAAGGGTACTAAGATCACATATTTCAACTTTGAAAATATTACTAAGAGATCTAAAATCTCATATTTCCTACTTCAAAATATTCCTAAGGGATACTAATATTACATATTTCCAACTTTGAAAATTAGTACAAGAGATACTAAAATCGACATATTTCAACTTTGAAAAATATGTCTAAAGGGATATTAATAATCAATATTTCCAACTTGAAAATATACTAAGAGATACTAAAAATCACATATTTCAACTTTGAAAATATTACTAAGAGATACTAAATCGCATATTTTCCAACTTTGAAAATATTTTCTAAGGAAGGGATACTTAATATCAACTATTTCCAACTTTGAAAAGATATTGCTAAGGGATCTAATATTACATATTTCCAACTTTGAATATTACTAAGAAGCTATTTACTTTGAAAATATTCTAAGAGATAAAATCATATTTCCAACTTTGAAAATATTTCTAAGGAAATATCCATATTTCCAACTTTGAAAATATTCTATTTAACTTTGAAATATTACTAAGAATACTATCCATATTTCACTGTATACTTTAAGATACTAAAATCGCATATTTCCAACTTTGAAAATATTTCTAAGGGATCTAATATCACATATTTCCAACTTTGAAAATATTCTAGATACTATTCACATATCTTTCCAATTTTAAAATATTACTATACTAAAAGCATATTTCCAACTTTGATATCTTTAATTTGATACTGATATTTCATATCTAAAAGAACTTTGTAAGGATATATAAGATAATAATATCACCAATGTTCACTGATATTAACTAAAGGATACTATATCCATATTTCACTGGAATATCTAATTTGGATACTGATATACCAACAAATATTACTGATATTATAAGGGATACTAAAATTACATACTTCCTACTTTGAAAATGTTACTAATGGATATTAAAATCGCATATTTCCAAATTTGAAAATAGTGCTATGGGATACTACAAGAAGATAATCACATTCATTCAAGTTCCTACATCAGGTATTCTTACTGTGTGAGAATTCGATTTCGAGCACCCAGTATGGTTTTTTACGGCAATGGCATAAAGCTGTATGTTTCTGCACTCAATATAGATCAAATAAAAGCTGGCAAAACACCCAGAAACTGACAGAAGCCATAGAGAACAACAGAAAACCTTTCCGCGATTCTTTTGGGATGACTTCCTGCGTTATAAATAACGGTTTGTCTTTTTGCAAATTGTGATGAGAGAACAATACGGATCTTTCTGCATAACAGCAAAAATAATTCAACCAGGGGCACATTGTTCAGAAAATTGTTCAACTGAAAAAATATTATTTTTTTATTTATTTATTTATTTATTTATTTATTTCAAAAATGGGTATGGAAAAATGCTTATACATGTCAGCAGTTCATTTTTCAATGTGGTTTTTGGCAAACACCTTTCAATGAGTGAACCGGTTAAAGGCGATATTGCACAAAGCAACTGCTGAGAATACTGACAGCAACGGTAACAGCCTGACACCCGTAATGCTGAGGACAGCAACTGGAAAGCAATCACTGGCGACACATCTGCAATCAGCCGGCAAAGCAATCATGGCGACCACACTTTGCGCTAAGTCGGAATACGATTTAATCTCTTGACGTCGATATAACAACATTTATGTTCTAAAACTTTATTCTAATTAAGATGACCACCAACTCGAGCAAAATTGCACTAACACTTTGTACACTGATCTGATCCATAAAAAATTTCATTTTTGTTAACAGTTGGATTACTGAACAGATCGTGAATTTTATTGATTTGGACTTCATTCATTTTAGAAAACATGACATTTCTTGAAGTTTCGTGACATAGGATGACACCATCAGTAAATTAATTCGATAATATCAACAATCATGACTACACTTGAACATGAGCAATGCCGGAACTTTGTTTCACTGAAGTTTCATGAATATCCTAGCTAAGCTTTTAAACAAATAAAGAAAAATGTAGGACGCCATAATTCAAAAGCGTGGGCTGAATAAACTAGCGTGTTGCAACTCATGGAAATTATGGTCAACATCAGCATCACCTCCAACGTCATACGATGCAAAACGCCTCTGTTAAATTCCAACAATCGTCTCCTTCCTCTTTCACTTTACATATCTCCACGTCTCAAGCCTCTCATCTCGTCCAAGTAGGTCTGGGTCTTCCAACTCATCTATCTATTGGCCACCTCACGTTATCGGGTAGTAGGCTGAGTCTCTAAATGATTGTGCGAAGGGCTTGTACAAGCCATCTCCCTGTCTCACTCATTATTACTTACTCTATACGAAGCTTGTAATTTCCCTTATGGTAGCCACGTTCTAGGTATATACCTAGACCGTGATGGTACCATCTGCCTTCTAATATTACTCTCAGTTTTTTTCTCTCTCATATCGGCAAAATATTGAATAGTTTCAGTGCCATGTTCGTATAATAATACTGTTTAGAAGAGATAAATTTGTAATATTCAGTAATTTCAGTCCACTCGGCTTCCAGCGCTACCTCTTCCTACTCATTGTTCGATTCGCATTTTTCATTCGTACACTAAATTAAGACTCAAGAACAATTGCATCGGATATCATTCCTAAATATTTGAAAGACAACCTTATCATTCCTTTTCCCAACTAGCAGCATGTCATCCTTGTGCGTGTACTCAGTCCACATTATTTGTTTTCCATTTCCTTTGCTGATTCTATCTAAATATATGATACATTGTATTAACAAAGCTTCTTACATCTCGTGGCTTTATGCTGATTAGGAGAGCACAATCTGCATAATCCAAGCCTATCCACTTCCTATGGTTACTCAGTCGAAAAGCATACTTCCATTTCCAGCCACTATTTCGTTATAAAGTCTGTGAAAAGCCAAGAGAAAATGCACAACAACATTGGCCAGTATTACCCCAATATTTAATAAAAACTCACTCGACGAGACCCCCATCAACATTAGCTTTGCTTCTGCCTCGTTCATGCATAACTGATTAGTGGTACTACATATTTAACGGGAATACCAGTGAAGGGTAAAACCTCCCATACAACTCCAAAGCGGACGCTGTCAAAAGACTTCTCGTAATTAAAAAAGACATCAGCTCCTGAGCCTTTTTTAAACCCCCAGCCCTTTTATCCATCAGCATTTTGTTATTTTCCTCTCTAACATATTAAGGATGAGCATACTAATTATTTTCATCAAAGCAGACCTCGGTGCAACGCCTATAATTACTTTAGTCACTAAGGTCATCATACTTTGCTGTCACTTCTAATTCCCAGTAATCAAGCTTTTTTCCTTACTCCGTATTCCGCAAAACAATCTAGTTATTACACAAAAAACAACACATACATTTAATATATATATATATATATATATATATATAATATATATATATATATATATATATATATATACATATATATATATATATATATATATATATATATATATATATATATATATATATATATAATATACATACATACACACACACACACACACACACACACACACATATATATATATATATATATATATATATATATATATATATATATATATATATATATATATATGGAGAGAGGGAGGGAGAGCGAGAGAGAGAGATGAGAGAGAGAGAGAGAGAGAGAGAGAGAGAGACACGGGAAACCTAGTTTGCTATGGAATCACGGGAGAAATTATTTCAAAGGAAAATAACCTCTTATTTTACAGCTATACTACCACCGATGTGCAAACTATGAAATGGGGAAACAAACATATAAGAAAAGCCGTTATCTTAAACCAGATTTGTAATAATATATATATATATATATATATATAAATATATAATATATATATATATATATATATATATAGATAATATATCACCAATACCGTGATTCATATACATACATCGAGCTACAAATATCCTTTAATATCTAAGTCGCTCTACCTCGGAATTAATATATTTCATATATGTGTAACCGAAGGGGAATTTTTTAGTTGATGAGAGATTTGTCGGCTCATGGGAGCGAACCATCGACAACTACAAATCCAGGACGCACAGTGAAGCCTTAGACCACACCGCCACCGCAAGAGGCTATAAGTTTATGCCGCCTCTCTATATAGATAGATAGATAGATAGATAAAGACAAAATCCAATAAGGAAAGAGAAATGATTAAGTTCTTTCCTTAGTGGATTTTGTCTCTATTCAAATATTCATCAAGTTCCATATTTTCGTGATCCACTTACACATATATACACGCACATACACACACACAAACAAGAGTATATATAATATATATATATATATATATATATATATATATATATATATATATATATATATATATACTCTTCTCTAATGTTTACCGATAGCAATATTTTCTTTTATTTTTTTTTACTAAAATCCAGGTCTTCCAACCTCAGAGACGTAAGTTTACCAACAGAAAATTTATGATCAAAAGTTGCCCTTCCCGAAGAAGCGAGGCTTGGGATTTTCAATGTGAGAAATCGAGGGATACAGAGAGAAGTAGAGAGATGAATGGTCTGAAAAAGTTGAACAGTAACTGTAAAGTAACTACACCAAGAAAAATGTTAACCCTTCGCAGCAGCACAGAAAAAAGTTCCTCTCGCCTTGTCATTGACGTGGATGCTTGTATGTTTGGTTGAGAATTTACGAGGTTGGCGTAAGGGTGACTGACCTTGTGCCTATATTCCTACAGCCCCATTTTTAAGCTTCCTTTTACTCTCTTCATCTATGTACATCTGGTATTTTCATCATCACTGAACGCTGTACTAGCATTCCTCAATAAGTATATAATCTCGTTAACCATTTAACTGCCTTTTTCGATGCCCTACGTTATTAAAAAATCCCTTAATTCTATGTAGTAACTATGTCGTTATGTAAATATAAACTTAAATTATATATATATATATATATATATATATATATATATATATATATATATATATATATACTTAAACAAGAAAATGATACCATGCGCGCGCGCATTTATATAAATGTATTCTTAAGATAATTTAAATATTACGGAAATTTATTTTCTGTACATATGCAGATGTATGACTTTCTGTATTTGAGTTACATTTTATAAATACACACCTTTGTAAGAATCTTCCATGATTACATAAGAATTCATATAAATTCATAAACAAATCTTGTGTACTCTGCAAAAAACCAATTCTCTCAAAAAACACATGATTATTTTATGTAAAATAATTTTTTACCCAAATATCTATATGTCACATCAAACTTCGATAAAACTCTAGGTTTAATATCACCCAGACTGCCCTACGCCACAAGTCAGGTCAGCGGTTTTTTGTTTGTTTGTCTGGTGTTTTTATGTTGCAATGAACCAGTGGTTATTCAGCTACGGGACCAACGGCTTTACGTGACTTCCGAACCACGTCGAGAATGAACTTTTATCTCCAGAATTACACATCTCTCACACCTAAATGGGAGGTAGCACACCAAGTCAGGTCAGCTCGGTTCGTTAGTTTTCCCATTTGTCTGAAAGACCAGACCATTAATTGTTGAATTTTGTATCTGCCAAAAATGAAATTAGAAATAAACAATTAAATAAATAAATAAATAAATAGATTAATAAATAAAATATAAAAATACACGAGAGAGAGAGAGAGAGAGAGAGAGAGAGAGAGAGAGAGAATAAATGAATAAATGAACCATGTGCCTAATTAACCACTGATCCCCTCCACAGCCAAGAGGCAAATTCAAACAACAAGTAAAAGTAAAACACAAAATCCCCCTGACATTTTTACAACAATTAGCGTGAGTTCAGAGTTGAACAGTTGATGACATTTTCCCGTTCGTTACTCACATCAGTCCTACAACTCCTGTAACTTCCTTTAACTGTCCAGAATAACCTCCTTTTTTTTTGCGGCTTAAAACTTTCAGGCCTTCTAAACAAGACCTCTGATGGTCAGAGTCCCAAAACCCTTCCTTCCGATGTCAGACATCTTCATCTTCCTTCAGCTTTCTTCAACTCTACCTTCCTTTGATATTCACTGCCGCTTCCCTGCTTCACACCCTCATAAGTAGTTAACACTAAGCCTCATATGGCAACCTCACAAACACACACACATATATATGATATATATATATGATATATATATATATATATATATATATATATATATATATATATATATATATATATATATATATATTATATATATATATAAAATATTGAATAACTCCCATAAACCTTTCCTTTCCTTCCCACACCCCTTCTCTCTCTCTCTCTCTCTCTCTCTCTCTCTCTCTCTCTCTCTCTCTGTCAGACTGCACCACTGTCTTAATGAAAATACATACTACGGCAAGAAAAATTTTAACTCCTATCACTGAATCACTTTCAATATATTACTGTACAAAGCTTTCACATTCCACGAAAGCTTTGTACAATAAATGGGAAAGCTCGAATGCTGAATGCAGAGTCGGAGAGATCAATACATTTCTCACACGACTGTTTTGCTGTTTCTCACTCATCCTCATTGTTGCTATTTCTATGCTACGATCGGCACCTGTGATGCTGACGGTATATACGAAAAATAGTCTTGGAAAGGAAGGGGCTTCATGTCCTGGGAACACGAGAGTGCCTGTGAGGTCGAGCAAAAGACGCAATGTGCTTAATGAGGTTCGACGCGATGCTCATGAGCCATCTGAATAAGCGCATGGTGCGGAAAATGCTGTGAGAGTAAGTCTATTCTACATCCTTTACCTTAATATTATCATTATCTTTTATTTCAGTAGATGAAATCTATTCACACGGAACAAGCACACAGGGGCCATGGACTTGAAATTCAAGCTTCCAAACAATGTTGGTTTCAACCTCCCACCGCAGACCCCACATTGCAGCAGTAACTGATCATGATACAGAGCCAGTGATTTTTCATCGCCCTGGGGAAGAGGTGAACCCGCAACAGCTGAGGACCAAACCACGACAGTAACCACAATACCAGCGGAACCATTGTTTTAAGACGAGATACTCAGGAGCCATCGTCAGCCTTTCAATCACTCGTAATCCCAATACTTGGCGTCTTTTCTTTCTCAGCTCTTAGTTACCCATCTTCAGTCTTCAACTGCCCCTTTCACACGAAAATTCAGCTTTACACACGTCATTTCCACTTAAGTCTCATACAGTCATATTTCTCCTTTGTCTTCCAGATAAAAAAAAAATAAATAAAAAGATAAAACTTACTTCATCGACCCACAATTCCATTCACTTTGGAAAGAGCATTGTTCCAATGACGTCTTATATTCTGAGATTTAATTGTAGTCGAAGGGTATATAGTAAAATAAAATTAAGGAAAAGTACATGAAATCTGTGAGAAAATACCAAAGATTCTGATTTTTGAGGGAATGTGGAAGGACGTGTCTAGTATCATCGAAAAAGTTAGTCTCTCTGGGGTGGGCAACATATTTTTCGGCCTCCTTTATCTCCACACATTAATGGCCAAAATAGTAGCATTTTATCCTATAAAAATGGTTGAACAAAATAAACAACTTGGAAACCGTTATTCATGTGGAAGTAAGGCATAGAAGAACAAAAGTTGGAATTATAAAAACAAATCTAATGCTTCAGTCCTTGTCTCAAAAATATCTAATAGTTCGGCTGCTATGGCCGTTCAAAATTTGACTGATGTCATATTTAATCATATTTCTTTCTTTCTGTATCTGGAAACGCAGCTGAGATGGCACTAAATGCGTTTTCCCCGGTAATATAGCACTAGACTCAGATATTTTAGTTTCAATTTGCTACCCTAAGCCTGCGTATACGAAGAACTTATATTTTTTAGCTGGTCAAAAGGGACCGTAAAACACTGAATCATTACAAATATGTAAAAGAAATGAGTTTCTATTCAAGCATTCTTTGTCTGGCTGTGATAATGTCCAAATTCACACAAAAAAAAGTATATCAAAGGTCATTCCCCAGTGAAATAGTTCAGCCATTCTTTATAAAAGAAGCTTCATGTGAGAGTAATACAGTAGCAAGAATTGGACCAATGAAAATGACCTATGGTATTACGAATACCTTAGAAAAGGAGCGGCAGTCCAGATTTTTCCAACAAGCACATAGGGGTCAGATCAATCCAGAAATTCTATCACCAACAGAACATGCCAGTATCCAGCAAGCTCTGAGAGGGCATCGTTAATTAATAATCTGGAAAGACCTGGATACTGAAGAGGATGAGGATTGGGAACTAGATCGAACTTGTAAATGAAGACCAAAGATGCTTATAGGTAATATTGCTCATCATGAACTACTGAAATATGTATGTTATAGTTTCAGGGAAGGGAAAGTGAGATCCAGTGCCAAACAACGAAATGCAGCTGTAGAAGAGAAGTGCTCTTTTGTGTTACATCGTCTGGGGTCTGCGATGGCCACTGCTCAAATGGAGAAGCAGCAATGATAAATGATGATTTGTCAGATGATGAAGATCTCTAACTTAGTTTTGGTAATATTAGTTGTGGCTTTTCTTAAACAAATTACCAATAATATTAGAACTGTCGCCCCTACATCAGGATCTTTGTTCTTTCATAGATTGCCCCTTGCATCGCAAAGTAGGTGTTGAAGTTGTGTCGAAAACAAAATTTGGAATATATTCGCTATATTCAGATATATTAAGTTAAAACTTTACTTCTTTGGTACATATTAATGTTTCTAAAGTTTTTCCACGGATATTCTGATTTCAAATATAATTATTTTTTAGATAAAGAATGAATTGCTTATTCTTTTGATATTTCATGATGAAACTTAAATACTAAAAAAATCAATTGCAACATCTCCAATATTATTAGTGTTTGAAGTTCATAATAACCTCATATATTTTGATATTCTGAATTTATTTTTATTCCATGCACATTTTTTAAGAAATGACCATTTTTGAGTTACATCAAAAAGGCTACATTTTTCCTGTCATTTTACTATGAAATTGGGATACTTAAAGTTTCAACTGCATTATCTCCTATATAATTTGAGGTACATAAAAGTTACATCCTACGGTGTATTTTTCTTATTCTACATCTTTTCTCTTCTACGCATTGTTTTTTTCTTCTTTTTTAATAAATGACCGTTTTGTAGTTAAATAAATTACACTACCTTTTTCCTTGTTTTTATCCGATGAAATTTGGATACAATAGATTTTAATTGCAATATCTCCTAAATAATCTGATGTGTGGAGTTAAAAATCACATCACATTATGTATTTTGATATTCCACATCTTTGTTCATCTATGAACTTCCTATGAGTGACCATTTTCCAGATACAGCGAGAAAGAAATACTATTAAATCTGACACCAATCAAATTTTGAACGGCCACAGCAGCCGAACATTCCATTTTGGGACTGAAGCATTGGATGTGTTTTTATGATTCCAACTTTTGTTCTTCTGTGCCCGACTTTCTTAAGAAAAGCGGTTTCCAAGTTTTTTTTTTTTTTTTTTTTTTTTTGCTTCTTAACCGTTTTTATGGTTTAAAAATGCTTCTATTTTACCCATTAATGTGGTAGGGGCGCACTTTTTCATTTCCTTCATCGACTAGAGACGTTTCCATGAAAACTTCTTTGTTGATGCCATTATGATTAGATCGTAAACTCTTCGGCGCTGTCCTCCTTTCGTTTTCTCGTATGATCTCATTTGTGCTCGATGTGGACATCCGCTGTGTTATTCTTTTGGTCACTCCATAAAAATGAAATTTTCATGCTTTTGTTGCCGCTCTCACTTTCAAGAGGGTAGACAAATAAACTAAGGAAAACGACCAACTAGAAAGTCCATTTTTTTTTTGTAATTCCAAGTCTGTACTCTGCAACGATGAATAACCTGAAGTTGCGAATAATTTTACTAAAAAAGAAAGTAACATTGTCTTTAAATGAAGTACTGGCAAGAGATAAAAACTTTAAGGCTCACACACATTACTGTGTGTGTATATATATATATATATATATATAATATATATATATATATATATATATATATATATATATATATATATATATATATATATATATAATATATATATATATATATATAATATATATATATATATATATATATATATATATATATATATATATATATGACCTTGGATTGGAACTCATCCCTAATTTTACATAAGAGCAGCTGTTGATGCTAATGTCTGACGGCAAAATCTTCACTGATAAATCAACAGGATAATAGGAGCAACCTTTCCAATGGAGCATGGGACTCTGACCATATAGACAATAGCCTGGGACTCTGACCATATAGACAATAGCCTGGAACTCTGACCATATAGACAAATCTTCCTTAGAGCAACGATGAAGCGGATTATGACAATTAACAGAACCAACATTGGCTTAGCGGTGACCCCAGGCATCACCTAATATAGAATTAAGTCTATGAAGTTATGCTTGAAATTCGAAGCTTTTTCTTTAGCCACAGACGAGAGTACTGAAGTGACAGATATCGCTCAGCTTGCAGTGCTTGTGCGTGGTGTTGATTCTGATTTTAGTGTTACAGAAGAAATGCTTGGATTGCAACCAGTGAAAGGAACCACATCAGTCAAGGATATTTTTCATGAAGTGAAAATTTAATGAAAAAAAATTGATCTTTTAATTGAAAAACTTTCATACTTTGGCAACAGATGGTGGACCTTCCATGCTCGGAAGTAAAAGTGGATTAGTTTAAAAAACGAAAGCAGAGATTTCGATGACAGGAAATTCAGCAGCTTTATTGCATTTCACTTTAAGATCCATCAACAGATTTATGTGCAAAGTCTGAAATTTTCAAATATCATGTCCACTGTTGTGTCATATGTCAACTCCTTAAAATCCAGGGCCCTAAATCATAGATAATTTAAAGAATTCTTAGACGATGTGTAGATGGTACCCTAGTCTATTTTTGTGAAGTATGATGGACAAGTAAGGGTAAAATGTTGAAGTTATTTTATGAGCTCAGAAAAGACATTTTTGTTTTGATGGAAATGAAAGGAAAGTCGGTTTCGGAACTTCAAAATGAAGACTGTGTCCGTGATTTAGGTTTCCTTGTCGACCTTACGTCTGATCTAAATGAACTGAATTTGAAATTGCAGGGTAGAGGTCAACTTGGCCATGATATCCATAAACATATCAAAATCTTTGCTGGGGGAAGATTATCCGCAGATATTGAAACAAGCCGGAAATTTCACTTCTATTTTCGGAAGTACCTTTCTATGTGAACAGTTATTTACTAGAATGAAACAGGTTAAATCTAAAACTAAGTCAAGACTTACTAATGAACACTTGCAACTTAGCTTGAGAGTAGCGACATTTCAAATTCTACCTGATATTGAAAAATAGGGTAAAAAATGTGAATGTGCAAAAATCTCTCCAATACAGGCTTTCTATAATTATATGTTCTTTAATATAATATTAATGAATTTCTTTTTTTTCACATCAGTATTTCAAATTAGATTTATTAATACTAGTATCATTCATATTAATAGGAAATATATGAGAAATGTCATTTAAAAATTCATAAAGTAAAAAAATGAAAATAAAAAGAAAATTGGGCCTGCGACATTAAAACAAATAGAAACAAAGAATTGAAAAAAAGAGCATATACTCGACTCGTAAAGTAATATTTCTTGTATAAGTGTATAACCATGCGGCCCTCAACCACTTGGAAACAGTACAGTGCGGCACCCAGTTGATATATATATATATATATATATATATATATATATATATATATATATATATATAATATATATATATATATATATATATATATATATATATATATATATATATATATATATATATATATATATATATATATATATATATATATATATATATATATATATCCAACCAAGGGGTTCCAGAAAGACAGCAGATCACATGAATAGTTTATTGTGAAGTTTCGTGCCCCAGTACATTGGCACATCATCAGTCTGGAATTAATTTTTGTTTAAATTTTAAACTAAATTAAAACTATAAAATACAAATATAAATTCACAAAAAAGTAGAACTCTTTGACAAGAAGCTAATTTATAGACACTAAAAGACTACCTATCAGGTCAAAGGAGAAGAGCAGAATGACTACAAACGTCAGGACCGACTAAGCTATACGTCAGGCCGACGAAAGTTTCAAATTTAGTTTAATATTAAAAGAAAAATTATTCTAGACTGATGATGTGCCAATCTCTTGGGGCACGGAACATCTCAATAAACTAATCATGTGAGATGTTGTCTTGCTGGAACTCCTGTTGGAATGTACAGCTGTTTGTCTGCTCTTCTCTCTCTCTCTCTCTCTCTCTCTCTCTCTCTCTCTCTATCTCTCTCTCTTCTCTCTCTCTCTCTCTCTCTCTCTCTCTATCTAATATATATATATATATATATATACTATATATATATATATATATATATATATATATATATATACCACACACACCACACATACACACACACACACACACACACACATATATATATATATATATATATATATATATATATATATATATATATATATATATATATATATGTGAATACTAATTATATATATAATCATATATATATATATATAATATTATATATAATATATTCTATATATATATATATATAATTATATATATATTTATATATTATATATATATATGAATAATTATACATCGAACCGTGATCCATTTATATATTAATTCAGCTACAAATGTCCTTTAATATCTAAATTCACTTTACCTCCCAAATGATATATTTTCATATATGTACCGAAGGGGAATTTTTTAATTGATAATAATTTCGTCCCCCCATGGGACGAAATTATTATCAATTAAAAAATTCCCCTTCGGTACATATATGAAAATATATTATTTGGGAGGTAAAGTGAATTTAGATATCAAAGGACATTTGTAGCTTGAATTGATATATATATATATATATATATATATATATATATATATATATATATATATATATATACATATATATATATATATATATATATATATATATATATATATATATATATATATATATATATATAGATGTGTGTGTGTGTGTCTGTGTGTGTATATATATATATATATATATATATATATATATATATATATATATATATATATATATATATATATATATATATATATATATTGTAACAAGGATACTCTCTTCTTACGCATCTCGTGTTCCATTAACGTAATGGTAGTAAAAATTATAGAATTATTTTTGTACTTGCTTTAATAAAGTGCAGACGAAATTCGTCCCTACAAACCACGCATCACTTCCTTTGAGGATTAACTCTGTTAATTTGCCCTTGATCATTTGACTGCGAGACCTTGGTTTGCAGGTGGCTGGGTGAGAGAAAGTTAATTACTGCCCAAGAGAAAACCACCATCGGACCAGAGCAACAGGGCAAAGAACACAGGTATCCACCATAGTTAAAGGGACATATAGCATTGACTGCCTGTCGTGAAGACCTCGGGCCTTGAAGACCTCATGCGTGACACACAGTCACACAACTAACACCACCAGTCAGGACACCCGAACGTAATCTCTGACAGTTATAAAGGTACCCCGCAGCATCCCGGCGACCTGAGAGACTTTTAGACATTTAAGTAACTCAGTCCGACTCTGGCAAAGTCAGTTGTCCACTCTTATGAACTACCTACCTCTTAAAAACGTGCCTGTTGCAAGCCTCAAGTGAACCTTTGAGGTGTTTCAGTCATTTCCTTCCCCTGCTGGCAGCCCCTGGAAGAAGACTCCATCTCCTATAGAAGGTAAAGTGCCACATTCCAAGGTTCTCTCAACAGTCAGTCATGTCCTCATACTTCCGACTTTATCTCTTCTTTTCCAAGTGCGAGTGCTGTATTATTAGATATGTGTGTATTTCCATGCCAAATGCAAAGTGGTAAATTTTTTATTTTTACAATGTAAGGGAAATTCAGTGTTGTGGGATCGAGTCATTAGGTAACGTTAATCAGTACACCCCCTCGATCCATTACCATGCGATGTTCATCTACATAACCTCGTTGCATTCTACTTGCAGATTGCAGTAGTCAGCTGTGGATACAGTTCTTCACTTCTTGTGTCCATTGGGATCCCTTTCACTGCACTTCATTGCTCCTTTCATTCACTTCAAGATCTCACTCTGTATTAATTCTTAAGTTACTTTATGGGGCCCTTATGTTCCCTGAAAAACCCCATTGTATTGCTAATATTCTTCTGATGTGACAAAGTGTTTAAATATAATTAATTAAGCTAACCATGAATGTTTACCTATCTATTACCCAGTTTGAAGGGCACCCAGCCATAATATTTTTATGATTTGTTACCCAATCCAAAGTCAGAGTCAGAACTGGATTTAACCATATTCCATAATCTGTTGTGCATCCCTTTGCAGCAATCTTATTAGTGGTGACTTCTCCAGATCTTGCAGTCGCAAACCCCTTGTAGCAAGTCCCTTGCAAGTGACTGTCAGCTGAATAGCATTGCTAAGGTTGGTTACAAGTATATACACGAATCTGAATGTCTAGCATAAATATTTCCCCTTATAAATACGTGAGTGATCCAGTTTCCATGGTAAGTAAAGTTCTGTTATGTTTCTATGTCTTTCATAATAACAGTACACAATGTTGACAAGGAATTCTATGTCCGACCTTTTGTCCCTAACTAAGAAACATGCAGAGCCAGTGCAATAGTATCTGGAAGAAAGACAGTGGTAAGCAGGCTCAGCTTCTCTTACAAGGCAACCAGTCTGCTCACTGTTGACAATGGTAGTTATTTGGGTCACGAATGTAACTCTCTTGCATGCTTCTTAAAAACAGGCAGCCATTATTACATTTGTGGGCTTTTTCCCCAAATCTCCAATAGTAGAAACACATCCCTTCTGCTGATTCGTCTTTCTTCTGGCTGGTCTTCTCTTTGAAGAGTTGTCTGGAGAAGCTCCACTTGTGCTGCTGTTGCTTGGGTGGCCAGGTTGGTTCCACTGTTTTGTGGGCCAAGTGTACAACGACCAATTTTAGGAATTCTTCAATGAGCGTGGTGGAAGCATTGGGTATGGCCACCATTGTTTGGCAGGGCAGTTTTGTAAAGAGGAGGACCTCTCTCACTAGGTCTAGAGTTGACTCAGTTCGGCCGTATGCAGTGGGTAGCATTATGAGCCACCCAATGTCTTGTAGACATACGATGGCCGCTCATCTCCCATGGCTGTCCCAAGGTTGTTCAGGAATTTTTTGGCTCTTAGGGCAGGTGGCAAGCTGAAGGATGAACCCACCTGATCGTTCAGTGATTCGTAGGTGGCAGGGGTTTGAAGTTCTGTTAGCCATCCTACGACAGTTTCGTTGGAGAGGCTGGCACTGTTTGAGCTGGCGAGTAAGAGACTGCATCTACAAAGTTACTGATTTATTCAAACTCCAAACAGACAGGTCAATAGCACTTGCCAGTGGAAATGTAGTGCCTGACATGAGGCGAACAAAAAAGAGGTCAGAATATAATCAACTGTGTTTGCTGAAGGATGTGAAGATGTACATAAATTTATATACAAGACACGAATGAATTTATGATATACATAGCTGGAATGCTAGCATTGTAAATGTATGTACTAAGGATGATACATTTAACATAACATTAATATTTATGATCATATATGCTCAAAGACGTCTGCTGTTTCTTGTATGAGGGTGCTTGGCACGCAGAGATGCTTGTTGTGAGGAGATTAGCCGACCAGCAGGTATGATGGATGGTGTGTGGCTACGCATGGGACCCCACCACTTCAAATAAGGATATTTCATGCACAAATTCATCTTTAAAGTCACTTATCAATTCTATTAACATGAACCTTTCATTAGTGACCTCTTTATGGCCAACATTTATAATATAACGACCAAACACTGACTTCGATTTCATGTTGCAAAATTGCAAGAAAATATTCACTTCACATATAACAATCATACTTGGTGAATACAAGTGTAATGACAGAACACTTACTCCCTGTTCCAACGCGCTATGCTGACATGCAAATCGTAAACGCATAAATATGTAAGTGTGGGCAAGGAAAGTTTGTCTTCCTTTGTGAGTCCCATCGGGCTGAAAGGAGTACATATTCAAAAGCTTGGTATATACGTAGAAAACAATGAAAATGAGAGAGAGAGAGAGAGAGAGAGAGAGAGAGAGAGAGAGAGAGAGAGAGAGAGAGAGAGAGAGATTCTGTCATTGAGCATTCTTTGACCACGGGGTGGAAAGTATGAAAAAGGGGGATACACCACATGGAGGTTCGTGGAAGTCGTTTATGACTTTCTTTTTTAAACTCATATAAGACTTCCCTCCTACCTTCCTGATCCCTATTATGTACAAGTTCTGTCGTAATATTTCCTGTTTATTTTTCACTGTTTGAAAATAAGGTTATATTTAAAAAAAGTCACCTGTGAATTGCTGAAACTCAAACTAAAAATGTTTAAAATCTAGACTAACTGAAGAAATAAAAATGTTACTAAACGATACAAGGGCAGATATGTTATAAATGTTAGTAATTTATTATAATAGATTTAAAAATTTATAATAAATCAATTCATGCCAAACTTACTTTTATTCCATTTCAAGTGTCAGAGAAAAACCCAATGGTTTTTCCAATATTTTACTTACTTGGTTGACCTTGTAGGATTCAACAGAATAGAACAAAATACAGAATTTAGGCAGAATATCAAGCACTGGGATCTATGAGGCCATTTAGCGCTGAAACTGAAATTGACAGTAAAGGGTTTGAAAGGTGTAACGGAAGTAAAACCTGGCAGCTGCACTAGGAATCAATTGTCAGAAGACGGAGGAAAGGAAGAAAGAAAGAGATTATAAACGAAAGGGGTTGCAGCTGGGAGCTGAAGGCACGCTGCAAAGAAGCTTAAGTGATGCCTACAGTGCACCACATGAGGTTCACTGACGGCGCTACCCCCATGCTGGAATCTCACGAGTTTTTAAATGGCTTCTTCAGTAAAATGACGATTTATTTCTTTGGAGAAATAATCTTTGACTAAGCTGCCAAAGCTAAACGGGCAGGATGTGAAGGGCAACAAAAATGACAGAAGGTATTTCATCTGCAGATTTCTAATGCAAAATTAATTTATTTATGTTGTTAAGAATGAATTTCATTTACCGTTAAAAATTGTTATTTCAAAGTAGCATTTTCAGTAAATCTGAAACTTCAATATTTTATTTTATTAGGTATATATAGTATATTTGATTTTTTTTATTAGGCCATTTACGGTTTCATTCGGGCAGCAAAGTAGCTATGATTATATATATATATATATATGTATTATGTATATATATATATATATATATATATATATATATATATATATATATGTATATATATATATATATATATATATATATATATATATATATATATATATATATATATATATATATATATATATATATATATATATATATATATATATAATATATATATATATATATATATATATATTTTCCACACTTTGCTGCCAGAATGAAACCATAAATTACATAATAAAAGACCAAATAGATATACACCTAATAAAATATTCAAGGTACAAATTTACTGAAAATGCAAAATTGCAAAAGCAGCTTTTAATGGTAGATGAAATTCATTCTTGACAACATACATTGATGTTCCATTATAAATCTGCAGATGCAATATATACCCTCTCTGCAGGTACTGATAACCAGCACTAGAAAATTAAATTGCTCTCACTTTTGTTGTCCTTCATATCCTGCCTGTTTAGCTTTGGAAGCTTAAAAGATTTTTTCTTAAAAGGAATAAATTTACATCTTATGAAATATTTTCTTAGGTAAACAATACTTCATAACGGCGGATCTTTTCCCTCAAAGTTTACCTAAACTTTTCAACATTTACTTTCTCAGTCACTTTCTTTTAGGATTTTCTTATCTTTGGGTTCTCGTGCGAACCTCAATAAGGCTCACAGGGATCATTTCATAAACTTATTAATGACTTTGAAATGTTTACATATCTCTACCGATTCATTCGATTCTATGCGGCTGATAAGACAAGAACTTTTTTCCTGATTTGAGTTTCCTTATACTAGCAATTATATAGACACCGAGCTGCAACGGATAAGGAAATAGTTTTCCCGTCAATTATATCCGAAGGATTTTGAGAAAACTAAAGCTATAATTTCTATAGAAGAATTTTATATTCGTGGCTTCAAAATTCTGATTTCAAAACTGTCAAGTCCACTCGGTTTGGTTATTCATGATACTTTATCAGTGTCTTGCTTTACTTAAAAGATTAACTTTTCCTCAACCCTTGATTTAAAGAAATTCTACGCCAAGGAATTAAATGAGTTCTCCTTATTACATTCCTGGCCTATATTCCAAATCACAGATATAAGGGAACAGCCTAGTAATATATACAGTGTTCTACACAGAGGGTCCAACATTAATGGAAAGAATGAAAGCAAAGATACTGTAAAAAAAAAAAAAATGTGGAGTTGAACCATTTATAGTTTCCCTTACCCTTAACAACCCTTAATGACTGAAGCTGAACAGTGAAGGAGGTAAAAGGTTTAATAACGAAACGGAAGTTGTGATCTGTATGAAGTCAAATCAACAAAAATTTCTTCTATTAGAATCCCACCTATAGAAAAGCAGGTCCTACATCTGTCTGCAATTAAAAAAATATTTTATGGTTTTTGTACGTAGGCTTGCATGACTTGAACATCTTAATGTTTTCCGACAAAAGAGACTACATAAGTTTCCACAAAGCGTTTTGAAGGTTGGTATAAATGCAATACAATCACGAACACGAAAATATTCCTCATTCAGTTTGTTCAATTTCCTCACACGAAACTGCAACGGCAGCTAAGTTCAAACAAGCACAATTATCCACTTTGCTGTAGTTCTAAGGGAGTAATGGTGCATCCACACTATTGTTGAAACAACTCATAAAAGTAAGTCCTTGACTTACCGCATACATGTCTCAGATAAGTTGAAAACAAATTAACCACAGAAACTAGAGAACAAATCTTTGCCAAATTCGGGCAATCGTATGAATTACTGGTTAGGACTTCTAACAAGTCGTCAGTTTTAATTTAACCTGTTTGTTATGTTTCTATAACGCTTACTGAAGTGTGGACGTACTCTAATTATGATGATGTTGATGACGATGTTGATGACATTAGGACACCAGTTGTAAACTACTCTATCAAAGGTCACGTCTTCGCCAAACTGACGAATCCACAGTCCCCAGAGGAAGCGAACTCATTTTCCACTTCAGAATAAAGAGGCATCAAATTCCAGCAAAAACGAAAACCCAACCAACATCAACCACACCGGAGGACAAACACAAAGCAACACTCCAGGCACCCAGGAAATCACTAATGAAAATACAGAGAAAATGCAGAAGGCCGCGCACGGGGAGATCTTACTACGGACACCGATAACATTTGGTCGTAATAAACAGATATTGTACAATTCGAATTTGTTTATTAGAATTATACAATTACGGTTAAGATATCGTTCTTTTTTATATAAAACTATATGATTTTCACGAGTGGCTTTTATGTTTGTGCGGCTTGTCGGAATGCACTTTAGAATTGTTATTGAAAATAACTTTTCCGAAGTTGTAGAGGCATTATAATTCTCCCTAACATCTTTGCCTACACACATTCCCTTTCATGGTCCCTTACAACATTCGACATCTCTTCTCAACTTCGAGGCGTCCCGAGTGCTCAAGTTCCGGAATTAAAATGACCCGGAAATATTTTGGAAAACCCAAACTTATTAAGGTCTTATAAGATCTTCGGATGGAAGAACCTGGTTAGAATAAATCACACATTTAACTATCTTCAGAAGACCAAAAGACTATTAAAATGACTTCGTTAGATTACATACATATTGTGTATGTATATATACATATATATATATATATATATATATATATATATATATATATATATATATATATATATATATATATATATGTATATATATATATATATATATATATATATATATATTATATATATATATATATATATATATATATATATATATATGAATAATTTTGTCGCTTACTAACGCATTACCTTTATTATATTTACAAATATTGAGCCATACATAGGGCGTAATGTCTAATTCACTATACCTCGGGAATAATTCAACACCCAAGGGGAGTAAGTTTGATAATTGCTTCGTCAACGGCATAATTCTAACCGCTGCCTGATTTAGAAACAGTGATAGACAATGACCTTGACAGAGGAGCTATCAAGGGCCCTATCTGATAGCTCAGCTGTCAAGAATCTGGCTTAGTTGTATCTAACCAGGCAACGTTTGTTTTTCTGGTCAGCTCTTTAGATTCACATGCGACTGAACCATCATCTTATTAAGTATATTTTTCTGGTATCAAGGAAGGACCTTTCCCACATGACACAATGACAAGCTTTCTGTCTAGTAAAATTCGACTTTTAATTTGGGCATTTATTACAGACGTAACTTTCTTCATAACTCTTGAGCACTTCTAGATTGCACCCCGCCCATATGTAGACCTTGTACGCCACAGACTTTTCATTCTCACTAACTGTATGTGTGTGTGTGTGTGTGTGTGAGTTACGAGCTTAAAACTTGGTTGGTTTGATCCAGTGGCTCTCAACCTTTTTCACTCCATTTCCCCCTTCATGAATTCTCAACATTCGTTGGCTCCCCTTCAGTTTTCTTCCAAATCCCACCCCGCCAAAAAAGGTTAAAAAAAATAAATAAATAAAATGTTGATGAAGAGAACACTCTTGCTTTATTACGCAGTTTACAGTCATAATTATCTTATATTTGATAGATTTCTGTGATATGCTTAACTTACATCACTAGACTACAAAAGACTAGCAGACAATAGCAAATTTGAATTTGGTTGGGAAAACGTTTAATTAACAATATTATGCAACAAAAATTTATCGTCAACTTAATCAATTAAAAAAGAAATTTTCTTTACCAGGACAGTGATGCAAGTTTTTGTTTTTTTATTCAGGTTCCTAACATTATTTAGAAATGTAAGATTTGCAACAGCCCACTCTGGCACCCCTAAATTCTTGCCAAGGGGGGGTATGGCCCCCAGGTTGAGAACCACTGCCCCTTTGATCAATCCTATTGGCCTTTCACTTCCTATACTTGGAATTCTCTTTTTCCTCTAGATATGAGGAATCATTTCAACTATTTTGCGAAGAGTGAGATGTCAAAACTTGTAAAGAGAATATAATCAGTAGACAAGTAATAGTCATGACAAGTGCAACCAGTATCTTTCTAGAACCTCAAATAAAACAAGTAACTAAACCATTTACCATACAATGTAAATGTTGCATCGAGGGCGGAGATAAGCACATTGTCTCCTGAAAGGATACCATATACAACAGCAAGTTCTGTTATCTAACTTGACATCAGATACGTTAATTCACTGAATATTTTATCGCCGGAAAAGTTTACTCAAATATGGTGTATTCAAGAAGCGTTTTACTTGAAGGAATACGCTTGTATCCTAGGGATATTTATCAAGCACGATTTGATCAAACGTTTAGATTTAAAAGGTAACATCAAAGCAACGATATTTCTTAAATACTGTTAGAGATCACGCTAATCCAACGAAACGATTGTTTTTCACTTCAATTCTCAAACAAAGAACACGAAAATGTTGCGTTAATTAACTACCTGCTTTAGATCCTTCCCCATCCCGTTTCCAAAAGGAACTTCATTCCGTGGAACGAACAAAACATTGCACAGATAAACAAATAACACATTGATCAGTGGCAATAATTACAACGGAAAGTTACAAAAATAGAGGTCGCAAATCAGGAGCAACTTTCCACCCTCTAATGAGGGTCTGGGTGCATAAATGTGATGAACAATAAGCTTCTGGTAACTGCATAATAGAGAAATATATAAAAGCCTGTCAGTTGAGGGAAATAAAAAGCCCTTACACAAAAAGGATGACTGGGAACATTGAAAGATAATGGTAAAGCATAATTTGTCTGTAAGGGGGGTTATTCTCGCACGGAATTCCCCTTCTGAGCATCAGTGGGGGCCAGTCTATTATTAGCGAATATTAATCAAACTTCCAGAAAGAAACTGGAGCCAGATGGACACGTGGAACAAGAAAGAAGCGCAATCAACTACATCAGAATTGAGCTAATGAGAACAAATTATACTATGCTTCATATTAGAGCATAACACCAATGTGTTACATACCACAGCTTTATTCAGTTCTATATACAGGTCTT
>NC_061108.1:24808221-24810721 GCF_015104395.2 Macrobrachium nipponense | reverse complement strand
GTTTTCAGCTCCATTAGTAGAAGTAAGGTTAGAAACTCCATTAATTTCGGGATATGTTAAAATTGCTTTGGTGAGAGAAATCCCAGTGTCAGGAGTAGAGTTAATTCTTGGAAATGATGTATGTGGAGACAAAGTTTTTGGTAGCAGTAATCCAATTAATGACAGAAAAACCCTTTAATTCTTCATTTATTCCAGAAGTTGAATGTACATTTCCAAACTTATTTCCTGCTTGTGCAGTTACTACAAGAAGTAAGAGTGCCGAAGGAAAGGTAAATGATGACGACGGTTTGGATTTACAAAACTTGTTTAAAGATGGCCGGTCCGGAAACACTACAAGTAAGTAAAGTCAGTACTCCTTTGCGAATGCTGAAAGTTAATAAGGAAGAATTTGTTAAATCTCAAATTGAAGATGATAATTTGATGGTAATTAGAGATAATGCCCTTGTTGATATAAATGATATCGAGAAGGAAGGCAAGTGTTACTTTTTAAAGGATGGAATCCTAATGAGGAAGTTCAAGAGTAGAAATGTTAATGATGTTGTAGAACAAGTGGTCATTCCAAGTAGGTATAGGAATTTTGTTCTAGGTATTGCTCATGACTGTAGTTATTCTGGTCATTTAGGTATAAACAAAACTTATGAGAAATTATTAAGGTATTTTTTTTGGCCTAAGATGCGGAAAGATTGTAGTGAATATTGTAAAAATTGTGATTTATGTCAAAAAGTAGGTAAAGCTCAACATGACCCTAAGGTGATGCCATTGCAACCCATTGAAGTTCCAGGAGAACCCTTTGAGAAACTGGTTTTGGATTGTGTAGGACCTCTGCCTAGGTCTAGCAAAGGTAACGAGTATTTGCTGACAATTATGTGTAGAGTGCTACCAGATTTCCAGAGGCTATTCCTTTAAGAACAGTGAGTGCTGATAAGATAATTGAAGCGCTTAACAAGTTCTTCTCGCTGGTAGGTTTGCCAAAAGAAGTTCAAACCGACCAAGGAACCAACTTTACGTCTAGAAAGTTTACCTCATTTTTAGCCTGTCAGAATATTAAGCATTGTTTATCGTCTCCTTATCACCCACAGAGCCAAGGAGTGGTCGAACGATTTCATCGAACCTTCAAAACCATGCTTCGCACGTACTGTTGTGAAAATGAAAAGGAATGGGATGTCTACATACCAATGTTGCTATTTGCTGTTCGTGATAGCGTACATTCATCGTTGGGTTATTCTCCTTTTCAGTTAGTATATGTCCATCAGGTAAGGTCACCCATGGAGGTGATAAAGAATCAGTTGATTTCAGATGAGAAGGATTCTATCACGTTACAAGAAATGAAGGAAAAAATAAAAAAAATATGGAAAGTAGCACATGAGAATCTTAAAGTAGTACAAGAAGAGATGAAAAAAAATTACGACAAAAAGGCTGCAAAACGTGAACTCGACATAGGAGATAAGGTTCTAGTGTATCTCCCTACAGCTGGTAAGGTTTTTAACCAGAAGTATATAGGACCTTGCACGGTGAAGGAAAAAGTAAGTGATGTTAATTATCGAATTCAATTTCCTACAGGACGGAGGAAAGTTAAAACTTTCCATATTAACAAATTAAAGAAGTATAACGAATCCAGTGGAGTGTTGTCAATTGCAAAAGAGGATGATGAAAAAGACGTTGAAGAAGAAATTGAACTTCGATTAAAAAATACAGATTATTTGAGTGATGATGAAAAATTTAGGAAGTTATGTATTCATTTATCTGATGAACAGCAGCATGATTTTAAGTGCTAATTCAAAACTTTTCAGATCTATTTTCAGACCATCCTAAAAGGATAAAAGGAGTACAACATAAAATCAGGTTGAGAGAAGAGACTCCAATAAGTCAGCGTCCATACAGAATGTCGCCGAGGCAACAACAACAGTTAAAGACCGAAGTTGCTTATTTACTGAAACACGGACTAGCAGAGGAAAGCCATAGTGAATGGGCTAGCCCATGTATTCTAGTCGACAAACCTGACGGAAGTGCAAGAATGTGTACAGACTATCGAAAGGTAAATAATGTAACTATAAAAGATTCATATCCTATGCCCAGAGTAGAAGATATAATTGATAATGTAGCAAAGTTTCCTTTTTTAAGTAAAATTGATTTATTGAAAGGATACTATCAAATTGAGTTAGACAAAAACACAGCAGGGATATTGCTGCATTTGTTACACCCCATGGACTTTATAATTATAAGGTAATGCCATTTGGTTTATGTAATGCACCTCTGACTTTCCAACGTCAGATGAATTATATCTTGAAGGATCTCGAAGGTGTATTTGTTTATTTAGATGACATTATTATTGTTGGAGAAACCTGGGAAGATCACATTAAAAAAGTATATGATGTTTTTAAGAGGTTATTAGAATTTAATGTTACAATAAACCTTGCCAAATGTGAATTTGGAAAACTACTGTTCAATATTTAGGACATGAAATAGGAAGTGGCCAAGTGAAACCTGTGATTGTCATATT